>NW_020837949.1:42192149-42211690 GCF_003676395.1 Aethalodelphis obliquidens
AAAAAAAAAAAAAAAAAGACATAGGGAATGGATTTGAGGACATGGGGAGGGGGAGGGGGAAGCTGGGATGAAGTGAGCGAGCGGCCTTGACATATATACACTACCAAATGTAAAATAGATAGCCAGTGGGAAGCAGCCACCATAGCACAGGAAGATCAGCTTGGTGCTTTGTGACCACCTAGTGCGGTGGGATAAGGAGGACGGGAGGGAGACGCAAGAGGGAGGGGATGCGAGGATATATGTATACATATAGCTGATTCACTTTGTTATAAAGCAGAAACTAACACAACATTGTAAAGCAGTTATACTCCAATAAGGATGTTTTGAAAAATCATATAAAAAAAAATGACAAAGCAAAGGGGGTTTCCTGCTGAGGGTGGTTACAGTACCTGTAAAACAACTGAATCAGACAGTGGGTCTGTGACTCTACTGTCCTAATCCTTAACTGCTTAAGCCTGCTTTTTTTTGAATCAGGGAGGCGTGGGAGATTTCAGCTTATCTACAAACAAGAAACAGGAGACATGGAGCGGTCTTTGTATTGTACTTGAGGGGGCTGGGGGCACAAGGTTCTGCTGGGTTCCAAAACCACAGGCTGTTAGAAGAAAGTGTTTGCTGGCAAGGTTGAAGTTGACATCTTTTTATAAATGGAGAAGCTGAGGCTGTGAGAGGGGAAGTGACTTGCCCCAGTTGGGGCTAGTACTCAGTAGTAAAGCTGAAATTAGAAAGTTGCTCCCCAGGGCCTAGCCCGAGGCACCCCATTCACCTTGGTGTGGTAGGAAGAACACGGCCTTGGCCTTGGGAACACAGTTAATGGGGTTGGAATCCAGACTCTGACACTTAGCTCTACAAGCACCGAGTCAGTTACCTCTGGAAAGCCCAATTTCCCCCTGGGTAAAGTGGGGATAAGAAATAATGCCAGTCTCACATGGCTGTTATGTAGATTACATGAGGTATTGTATGTAAAAGTTTTGCAGTCAAAGTGTAATAAATGCCCGTTCCCTCCTTTGCCTCCTACCCATGATGGCAGTGGATAAGGAGGCTGAAATGATGTGGCCTCATCAGCCTCCCCACACCCAGGCAGGAAGGCACCACACTGGCGAGTGAAAGAGACTCCTGTGTGCACTGGCACACACAAGGGCACATTGGGGTTTCTAGTTAAGTGTGTCTTCGTGCCCCTTGCTTCGTGTTTTTGATACTCATACAGAATTTATTTCTGGTTCCAGGTGACTAAACATTCACTTTGCATTTGTGCAAATGATTATTGTGGTTCCCTGTTTACTCCAGACACAAAGACCTTTTTTTAGCACCAAAAGATCCCTATGGTAACAGAAGAATCATGCTGAGCAAAGATTTCTGCCAAGAATCAATTTCCTGAAGTCAGGAGGCCTTATCATTCATAGTCTGTGTGCAAAGCTTTTTTTTTTTTTTAATGCACGATAGCCTCCTTTATTGATTTCTCCCTTCACCCAGCCTCCCATTGCTTGCTGTTTCCCCCTGACTTGGAATCTTACCCTGGGTGGTAAAGAATTGGCGAGACACTCCCTACCCAAGGAGGTGCTATGCAAAAGCCAACTCACCCCAGCGCTGGGACCTTTTAGCTTGGCCGGGAGCACAGGCGTGGCAGGCTGGGGGGCTTTGTGGTGCCCCCAGAGGGCCACTGGGAGGTTGGCTGAAGGTCCTCAGGAAGTGTTTACTTGAGGCAGATCTGGGTCACGTTTTAGCTATGTGATCTCAGGCAAACTAATTAACTTCTGAGTATCTGGAGAATATTCTCCATGACAGAAATTGTAGGATTTAGTTTCATTTTTTGTTACAGTTTAACGTGCATATGTTGAGTACCTGCTGTATGCCAGGCACTGGGAAATCATCATAGAATAAATAAGTCACACTCCCTGCTGTCAAGGAGAGCCAGAATTAAGTTCAGGGACGTGCAAGTTTTATCCCAAGCACACTGGTTAGGAGCACATGTGCTGCTGAGGGTCAGATCAGGGCATGCAGCCTGGCTTTGCCATTCTCTGGAAAAGGCTAAGGGATCTTAGGCAGCACATTAACCTTTGTAAATTTCTGTTTTCAAGTCCGTAAAGTAGGAATAATGATTCTTCATAGCCTGGGTGTGAGGTTTAAATGAGATCTAATTTTTGTGACCAAGTTACTGCTCTGTGCTCAGTCTTCCATTTAACATAAGAATAAAAATGATCTAGGGATCTCTTCCCACCTGCTGCTGTTTCACCTCGCTGGCCTGTCAATCACACCAACACCTTCTTTCATCTTCTTTCCTATCACTGTTCTTTCCTCCTCACCCTGAACTCAGCAGGCAGCTCTTTTCCTTTAAGCCCCTGGACACGGCTGGCCAGACACCAGAGCCACTACATCACACACTTGCCCTGAGGTCTGGGGTGAAAGGAGGGCCTGGGTGGTGGTGCTGCCATTGTGCTCCCATTAAGACCTCGGGAAATGTTTCACTGGCTAGGCTTCCTCCCTTGGCCCAGCCCTCTGCCGGGCTGCTGGATGCTGTCCTTGCTCTGTTTCACTCTCCTTCCTCCTCTGGTCAACAGCCCCCCACTTCCAGCCACTAGTGAGCCCCCTCTGGTCAAATCGTAAGTTCCCCTTCATTGCGCAGAGCAATTTATCTCCTCCTTGCCTAACCCTTTTTTAAAACAATTGCGGTAAGAACACTTAACATGAGATCTGCCTTCCTAACAAATTTTAAGAGTATAATAGAGTATTGTTAACAGTAGGCACAATGTTGTACAGCAGTTCTCTAGAACTTTTTCATCTTGGTTAAGTGAAACTTATACGTGTTGGTTAGTAATTCCCCATCTTCCCCTCCCACAAGCCCATGGCAACCACCATTCTATTCTTTGCTTCTATGAGTTTGACTATTTTAGATACCTGATATAAGTAGAATCATGCAGTATTGGGCCTGTGACTGGTTTATTTCACTTAGCATAATGTCTTCAAGGTCCATCCATGTTGTCACATATAGCACGATTTCCTCCTTTTTAAAAAGGCCGAATAATATTCCATGGTATGTATATACCACATTTTCTAAATCCATTCATTTGTTGATAGACATTTAGGTTGTTTCCACAAGTTGGTTATTATGAACGCAGTGAACATGGCAGTGCTAATATCTCTTTGAGATCCTGATTTCAATTCTTTTCTCTCTAACCTTCTTATCGAGGTTATCTATTCCCAGGGGGCTTCTCATTCATAACCAAACATTTCTGTTAGGTTATTTTTCCCAACCAGAGGATCAGGAATCTCTTTGAAAAGAATTCCCTATCAAGCTTAAATAGCAGACACCTTAAAAACTTTCTTCCTCTGGGACTTCCTTGGTGGCGCAGTAGTTAAGAATCCGCCTGCCAGTGCAGGGCACATAGGTTCGATCCCTGGTCCGGGAAGATCCCACATGCTGCAGAGCAACTAAGCCTGTGCGCCACAACTACTGAGCCCACGTGCCACAACTACTGAAGCCTACATGCCCCTGAGCCCATGCTCTGAAATAAGAGAAGCCACCACAATGAGAAGCCCACACAGTGCAACGAATAGTAGCCCCTGCTCGCCGCAATTAGAGAAAGCCCATGAGCAACAACGAAGACCTGATGCAGCCAAAAATAAATAAATAAAATAAAATAAATTATAAACAAAAAAATTCTCCCTCCGTTTCCCTTCCCTTAATCATAGTGCTGAGCACAGATGAGCAAATCAGGGTGGAACTGATCACTAACCATTCTTTTTTTTTTTTGCGGTACATGGGCCTCTCACTGTTGTAGCCTCTCCCTTTGTGGAGCACAGGCTCCGGACGCGCAGGCTCAGCGGCCATGGCTCACGGGCCTAGCCGCTCTGCGGCACGTGGGATCTTCCCAGACCGGGGCACGAACCTGTGTCCCCTGCATCGGCAGGCGGACTCTCAACCACTGCACCACCAGGGAAGCCCTAACCATTCTTAATACTGTAAACCTCTGAGGTTTTCTTTTTGTGCTTTTCCTCCCAGATGTCTCCCCAACCCCCCCAGAATAATTTTTTGCTGTTCCTCTTTGCTGTTCATTGAGAGTAGGAATAATTCATCCAAACATAAGGAGAGAAAAAAAAGCTTTGTGGGGGAAGGGAGGAGAAAATCAATCTCCTGTCAAAATAGTCTGGCTCCCACATCTGCCCCTTTCACTCAGCCTTTGCTTAAAGTGGGCCTGGCTGGTTGAGATGGATGGGCCGGGAGCTCTGCTCAGCACAGCATCTGTCACTCCCTGCAGAGCTAGGGATGCCTTCTGAGATGAACAGGAAAATGACTAAGTGATGACAGAGAAATGGCTGCTAATTCCAAGTAGAATTGCCACCTTGGAGAACGCACAGCATTGCCTTTTCACATGGTATTTTCACAACGACCTTGCACTCCCTGCAGAGGCTTATGATCTGAAAATTTGATTCCTAACCAAATGCCCAGGCATCCACTGACTCCTAGAGTTGTAGAGTTTTATGCTGGGAAAAATCCTTTGGAGTGAAAGGCAAAGTTATAAGCTGTGAAATTGGTTTTGGAGGTGTTACCGAACCAAACCTGGGTCCACTTGCTGGCATAATACAGCCAACCTACTGACACTGGGTTGTGGTGAAAGAAAGTGCAGCATTTATCCTAAGGTGCCAGATGTGAAGTCCAGGACAACTCATGCTCAAAAGACCCGAGCTCCTCGAGGGGTTTCAGGGAGGTATTTTTAAAGGCAAAGTGAGGGAGGCGAGTTGCAGGGTATGTGATTAGCTTGCGCACAGTTGTCTAATTGGTTGGTGGTGAGGTAACGGTGGTGTCAGGTGGTGTCACAGGGGTTAGGTTCTCAGTCCTCAGGTACCAGTAGGCCTGGGGCCTATGTGCTCCCTGATTTTCAAGTGGTTTACTTCTTCCACGTGGCAGAGGTTTTAGCATCTGTAAAACAACTCAGGAAATGTGCATCAGATACTGTTATCTAGGTACTTCAGAGAGGAACTAAAGCAGAGGATATGGGGGAGGGGTCTGTCCCAGGCCCCATAGGACCCTGCTTGGTTATAGAAGGATAGGAAGTTCCTAAGGAAAGTTTCAAGAATTCCAAGATTTCTGAGTGAATGCTGAGGAAAGAACACTGGACTTATTCTGGAAGACTTAAGTGTTAGTTTCCACTTTGACACTAACATTATGTGTGTTATTGGGCAAATTACTTCTCTGAACTTTTTCTCACCTATAAAATGAGGATGTTGAATGGGAACAATAATTTTCAAATGGTGTTCCTAGGGTCCTATGTGTCCATAAGTTGGGGAAATGCTGGAATAAATGACTTAGAACACTTCAGTAATAACCTTCTCAGAACCTTTAATATGCCAATATGCACAATGACTTTCCAGGACAAGGATAACCTGCAAGTTCTCATAAGCAATTTAAAGCCCTTTAGTGGAGGAGGTGGCAGTCAAGCCACTTATGACTTTATTGGTACTAAATGAAACTTGTTCTGGACATTTAGTTACACAGTTCAGGAAGGTGGAGAGACGCTAGAGGAGTGTAAAGAAGAGCAGCACCAGTCCTGAAGGTAAAGAAAGTGAGTCCCATGAGAATAAAAATCGGAGAGCTGGATAAAAGGCAAGTTGACTGATATTCACTTATATAAAGGGCTTTAATGAAGAGTTGGAGGTCATGGAGGACCAATTAAAGGTAGAATGACTTGAAATTTAAATAATAAGAAAAAAAATCTTACATGTTTGCTCAGTTCCATGTTTGCTCTTCATGCCTTTGTGTAGCTCAGGATTTCCACCTGGTATCATTTTCCTTCTACAGGAAGGACTTCCTTCACACTTCCTGTGGTGCAGGTCTGCTGGTGAGGTATTCTTTCAGCTTCTGTATGACCGAAATGGTCTTATTTTTCCTTTGTTTTGAAATATAGTTTTACAGAGTGAAGAATTCTAGGTAGACAGTTTTTTCTTTCAGTACTTTAAAGATGTTGCTGCACCATCTTCCTGCTTTCACCATCTCCAAGAAGAAATCTGCTGTAATTCTTATTTTTATTCCTCCATATGTAATATGTCAGAATTCTCTGGTTGCTTTTAAAATTTGCCCTTTCTCACTTGCTTCTTAGCAATTTGATTGGGATGGGTCTTGGTATAGTTTTCTTCATGTTTCTTGACCTTGGGCTTCATTGAGCTTTCTTTGATCCATGGGTTTATAGTAGTCATCAAATTTGGAAAATTTTAAGCCATTAGTTCTTCAAATAAATTTTCTGTCCATACCCCTTTCTCTGTTGTCTCTTTTGGAGACTCCAGCTACTTACATTTTAGGCTGCCTGTAATTGTCCTGCAGCTTACCGATTTTTTTGGGGGGGTGGGGGGCAGGAGGGAGGGATTCTTTTTACTCTCTGTGTTTCATTTCAGATGGTTTCTATTGCTGTGCCTTTAAGTTCACTAATCTTCCTCCCTGAAATGTCTAATCTGCTGTGAATACCATTCAGTGTACTTTACATCTTAGACATTATAGTTTTCATGCCCTGAATTTCTATGTGGGTCTTTAAAAAATATTTCCATGTCTCTCCAGAACTTTTGAGCATATTGGGTAAAATACATTTTAATAAATGATTTAATGTCCTTCTCTGCTTGTTCTACTATCTGTGTTAGTTTGGGGTCAGTTTCTATTGATAGATTAATCTTCTCATCATGGGTCATGATTTCTTGCTTCTTTGCATATCTGAAGATCTTTGATTATGCCAAACATTGTGAATTTCATCCTGTTTGGTGCTGATTATTTTTATATTCCTATAAATATCCTTGAACTTTGTTCTGTGATGCAATTAAGTTACTTTGAAACAGATCTTATATGTCTTGCTTTTATGATTTTTTTAGGTGGGTTCAGAGCTGTGCTCAGTCTAGGACCATTTATTCTCTACTACACGATTTTCCTGGGTACTCTACCCAATGTGTATGAATTATGTGTTTTTCTCTCTGGCTGGTAGAAACAGTCACTATTCACAGTCCCGTGTGAGCACTGGGCACTGTTCTCTAATCCTTCAAGATGGTTTGCCCCCAGCATTGGGTAGTTTCCTTAAGTGTCTATGCTTATCAGTACTGTGCTGAATACCCAGGGAACCTCTACAGATCACCGTCTGAGCAATTCTCTCCTTTTTGGTACTCTGTCTTGCAAGCTCAAGCTCCCTTCACCTCCCCAGACTCTCCGTTCAGGGAGTCCATGATCCTCTTTCTGACTTCCCCCTTCATAGGCTGCAGACTGTAAACTCTCTCAAGGCTGTAATCTGAGGCAATTCTAGGGCTCACCTCATTAGTTAGCTATCTCTGGGATCACTGTCCGTCATTGCCTAATATCCAGTGACTTAAAAATCTTTTTTTCATATATTATGTCTTTGTTGTTATTTCAGTAGGAGAGTAAATCCAGTTCCTTTCACTCTATCTCAGGTAGAAGCAAAAGTTTTTAACTTAAAATTGTAGCAGAAAGTTTAAGTTCAACATAAGCAAATGTTTTTTTCTATGACTATTAGGGAAAAAATCATAGAGATAGGAGACTCAGGGATATTTTGGAATCCTCGTCTTGGAGGCCTTAATAAAGGGGACAGAATGTGAGGGCAATCTGACTGTGACATCTGTCACCCCACTGATCACGAGGGTTGATTTGGCTGATCTGGCTGGCTAGGCAGGTGTCCCCTTCTTCCCTCACTGCTCCACAAGCATCCCTCCCAAAGCTGCACACTTAGTTGAAGAGGACAACCTTCACTTATAGAGGAGAACCAGCCTTTAGTCAAGGCTACATGAGTAGCTGCACTCCCCTGCTAGAACCTCCAATCAAGCTCTCCAGGTCCATCTGCAGGAAAACGTAGGGTAGTCAAGCTTCCAAGATTGCAGATACATCCAAATGTGGTGCTGCATGTGGCAGTGTGCCTTTCTTTAAAAAATAAAATAAATGCAATAAAGTGGACAAATGGCATTAGTAATGGGTGGTTATTTATTAAGATTTCTGTCTGATGTATGTGACAGAAAATAAATTCCAACCTTCAGCAAAAAAAGTCATTTATTGGCTTACTACTTTTCTGGGAAGTCCGAGGAGTTGGGCCAAGCACATCTGTCATTCAAGATATGAATGGCCATTCTAGATCCACACCTTTCCTTAACTCGAGGGCCAACACAGAGAGAATAATCCTCTCCCCAGCAGAAGTAATCTGAATGGCCATTTAAGTCATGTGAACACTGCCAGATTAATTATTGTTTCTAGAGAAATGATTTAAATTACTCTCTGGTTGTTTAGTTTGGATCTTGTTTCTCAGCATCTCCACACTCCCCTCCAACCCTACCCATCCCCATGATTGACAGTTTTATTAGAATTACATGCAGTGGGGAAGGGAGGGAGTGGGTAGTCAAAATTTTACCCATGAAACATGGGAGAGCTATATGAGATGATCTTACAAGATTTCCACCTACTCTAAAAATTCATGATTGTAAGGATCAAAATGAATATAGAAAGGATTTGAAAAATATCAATTATAGGGCTTAAGACAACACACAGTAAATTGATTCCCTTCTTAGGAAGCATTTCTTAAGGTTTTATTTTTCTGAATTTTTTAAATTGACATATAGTTGATTTACAATGTTGTGTTGATTTCTGCTGTACAGCAAAGTGACTCAGTTATACACATATATACATTCTTTTTTATATTCTTTTCCATTGTGGTTTATCACAGGATATTGAATATAGTTCCCTGTGCCATACAGTAGGACCTTGTTGTTTATCCTGTTTTTCTGATTTTTTAAAGTAATGCATGCTTATAACTGAAAATTTGCAAAATTGAGAAAATCTCACTGCCCGAAGAAGACCCCTGATAGCATTTCAGCATATATCCAAATTGTTAAAGAGCTTGATCGATTTGAATTAAAAGAAGGCATACCTGAATAAAGTCTGTTGCTACGTCTCTTGATATTTCATGCTTACAGAACAAGTTGAATACCAAATCTTGGCATTTATGCTCCTAGTAACAGTGAGCAGATTTTTCAATTAATTATGGCATGTATGCACTTTTGAAAGTCTTACTCCTTTAATCACTTACTACTTGCTGCTCTACATTGTGCGGATATTCAATAAAAATGCACACCATTAATGTCCAGTCACTGCTGCTCTATCCTGCATTACAAAACTTCACTGTGATACACAGCTTATCTTGACATATTTCTGAAAGGTCTTTATATAAATAGCAATGGTGAGGTATGGGTTGGATGGAAGCCATGGTTAATTTTGTGCTCTTTCTACTCATTCATTCCTGCAGTCATCATTCATTTACTCATTTATTCAACAACTTTTTATTGAATTCCTACTATATTCCAGGCACTTACAGGGTAGAAGAGAAATAAATGTGAACAAAACACACATGGTTCCTTTCCTCTCATAGTTGGAAGTTTAATGGGAGATATGGAAAAAAAATAAACAAGTCAATGAAATAATTACAAACTGTGATAAGCGCTATAAAGGAAGCAAACAGTGTTGAGATTTATAAAATTTAGACCAGACAAGGTTCTTTTCTCTTCAAACCATCCCTAGCTCTGCATTGCTTATATAATGCAGCCCAACTCCTCAGCATGACATTCCAGGTTCTTTATAATATGGCCTCTACCTGATATTCCCAGCTTCCTTTGCCCCCAACACTCAGACACATGTATATATTCAGCACTCCCTGGACATGTATGTAATGCCAAGGAGCTCAGATTTTGACTTGCTGATGCTGGTACCTTGGAGTAGTTCCAAGTGAGGCCATGACACAAGCTCAGACAATGTATACTTTGGATGGTAACTGCAGAGTGGAGTGTGCAGGAGGACCTGGTCAGGTGGATGCATGAGGATCTTTTAGGAAACATCAGCAGGGCTTCAGCAACAGGATGGCATAACCTGAAGTGTCAGTGGAAGTGATGGATCTACAAGACACTGAAGTGATCCATTCTCTAGGACCTGGCTGTGAGGACCAGGAGAAGATAGCAAATGACTCCCAGCCTCCTGGCATTGAAGGGTTTGGCGAGCTGCCAGCTGAGGCAGTAAAAGTAGCAGTAAAATGGTGTTAAGGTAGTAATACTACTTTAATCAATATATAGATTCTTCCAGAGAAACTCAGAAATAATTTCTTCCTCTGGGGCTCATCAGGGTCTTACAAAAAAAGTACCCAGACTTCTTGCCGGTGGTATTCTGACATCAGAAGACATGGCAAGAAACGTAATTTCATAAGCCTCTAACCTGGGGTCTCACAGGGGTGGTCTGTAGTCTGAATCTGTCTTACAGACCAATGAGCTGTCTTTTTAAAACATAGGAAGTTCCCCCCTGAAATTTCTGATTTCCAGCTTCTCTTAATTAAAAATGAGATCTGCTAAAATGTTCATAACACCGATTGGCTGGAACTGAGGGGTGACTCTCTCTTTCCAAAGACGTCTGCCCCTCAAGTTCACCAGGGGCCCCACCGCTCCCTAATGTCCATCTGGACAGCAGATTGAGAAGTCCTCCGTGACTGTTCTGTATAAGGGCTCTTGTGCAGTGCTTGCAGGGACACGTGTGAGACCATGTGGCACACAGGTGAGGTCGTAAACACAGTCATCCTTCTCTGGTTCAGAAGGCTTGGATCTTCCCCCACACCTCCCCTGCAGGTGCCTGGTCCTGGAGTGCCCCGCGCCGTGGCTGCTCTCCCCAGTCCTGAGTCTCTCCCCCAGCAGCATGTGCCCTGATGGGGTCAAACCCAACACTCTGCCCTGTAGCAAGGAGTCCTGCAGGTGAACTGCAGCCTATCTATTATTTAAGCACTGTTGGCAATAACACTTTCCGTGATATTAATAGGAACAATTATAAAGCACTTAGTCTAGATATACGACTCCTTCAGTGCACCTCAGGGTAGACATTATTATTCCCAGGCTACAGATGTGGAAACAGAGGTACAGAGAAGTACCTCGCATAGGGTTACACCATGGGTGATTAGGGAGAGAGGAGAATCTAGGTTAAATCCTTAGCACCTACCCTTGAAAAATTTCTTGACAGATTATGTATTTTTAAATAAAAATTATTCTTCTTACATCTATTTTTTTTAAACCTTAGTATTATGCATGTTTGGAATTATCTTTAAACAGCCACATCTATCTGGAATTGCTGATTAACTCTACATAGTGGGCCATATGCTTTCCTGTCCTGCCTCTTTCTGCACGTGTTTCTCCTGCTTGGGTTGTGGTCCCCTCCTCCTCCTCCTCTTTGCCCATGTGAATCTCTGCTCTGGAAGCTTCCCGTAGCAATTTGCATATGCCTCTTTAAAAATTATTTTTAATTAATTTTATTTTTTTACTGAAGTATAGTTGATTCACAATGTTGTGTTCTTTCAGGTGTACAGCAAAGTGATTCAGATATATATATACATATATGATCTCCCTCTCTCTCTCTCTCTCTCTCTCTCTCTCTCTCCCTCTCTCTCTCTCTCTCTCTCTCTTTCTCTCTCTCTCTCTCTCTCTCTATATATATATATATGTATATATGTATATGTTCTTTTTCAGATTCTTTTCCCTTGTAGGTTATTACAAAATATTGGGTATAGTTCCATGTGCTGTATAGTAGGTCCTTATTGGTTATCTATTTTATATACAGTAGTGTGTATATGTTAATCCCAACCTCATAATTTATCCCTCCCTCCCCCCACCGCCTTTCCCCTTTGGTAACCATGAGTTTGTTTTCTATGTCTGTGGGTCTATTTCTGTTTTGCATATCAGTTAATTTGTATCATTTGGTTTAGATTCCACATATAAGCAGTATCACATGATATTTGTCTCTCTCTGTCTGACTTACTTCACTTTGTATGCTAATCTCCAGGTCCATCCATGTTGCTGCATATGCCTCTTATAGGTGGCATGGGCACATTTTCTGAGACAGTCTTGATTTCAAATATTTGGTCCTATTGTTATACTTTCTCACAGCTTGTGTCCAGACCATGGATTCTTGATTCAAAATATATGACCATGGTGTGTGTACAGTCCTTTTAATCTCTACTGAGAGTTTGGGTTTTTTTAATTGCACATGAGTCTCCCTTATGAGACAATGAGGTCCTAAGAGCAGAAATCACATCTTACTCATGTTCATGCTGCAGCCCAGCTTAAATGATAAAGAGCATTGCATGGAGTGGGCAGAGTTTGTCTTGCATCCATTTAGATATCAGTTCTCTTTACTTAATAGCATGTTCAGATTCCTTTTTCTCTGTCACCATTAAACCAGCTTGGTTGAAATGATAGAAACTTACTCTGAGGCATCAGAGACTAATGCCGATTTTGTGTGGTACTTAATTTTCAATTGGCATCAAAGACCTCATCCAGAAGCATCCACATAGGAAAGGTCAGTGACTAGAATCCCATGTGTGTGAGGGCAAGTGCATATTAAAATGGACAACCATGGTGAGTTCAGAGCAGAGGTACTGAACCAGGGGTGATTTTCTCCCTTTCTTTCCCCCTCAAAGCAATGTCTGAAGACATTCTTGGTTGTTGTAACTTGGGGAGGGACCTTCCACTGACATCTAGTGGGTAGAGGTGAGGGATCCTACAAAATATCCCACAGTTCACAAGACAGCCCCACAACACAGAATTTTCCAGCCCCAAATGTCAGTAGCTCTGAAGTTGAGAAACTCAGGTTGAGAGGGTTTCCTATTGCTACTGTAACAAATTTCCACAAACACCGTGGCTTAAAACAACACACATTTATGATATTATAGTTCTGGAGGTCAGAAATCTGAATGGGTCTCCCTGGGCTAAAATCAAGGTGTCAGCAGGGCTACGTTCCTTCTGGAGGTTCTAAGGGAGAAAACATGTCCTTGCCTTTTCCAGCTTCTAGAGGCCACTCACATTTCGTAACTTGTTCCTCCTGCCCTCTTTCTTCAGCAATGTCAGGCCAAGTTCTCAGGTGCCATGCCTCGGGTTCTCCCTCTGCTGCCTCCCTCTTTCACTGAAGGACCCCTGTGATTATGATGGGTCTATCCAGATAAGCCGCAATGATCTCTCTCTTTTCAGGTCATCTGATTAGCAACCTTAATTCCACCTGTAACCTTAATTCCTCTTGGCCCTGGAACCTTACATACTCATAGGTTTGGAAATTAGGATGTGCGTATCTTTGGGGGCCATTATTCTGCCTACCACAGAGGTCTGTCCATGTCCTACAAGTATTGGCCACAACACAATCCTAAATCAAATGCATTTACTGGCTTTATCAAGACCAATTTTCAAGTCATTCAAGTAATGCCCAAATACCATGATATGATTTTAAAATAATTATGTGTGGACGGCTCAAGATATATAATTGATTTCATTCCCCTTCAATTATAGTTACTTACTGATCGAGGCCTACCATATGACCTCCTATGGCATTATTTCCTGAGCTGTAGGACTTGTTAAGGGCTCTGGGCTCAACTACACTGGCCTCCCAGTGTCAATACCTGGTAAGAGGTTTACACACAAGCATCAATAGCCAAACGGAACTCAAGGTGCCTTTTCGTTAAGTGGCAGATGCCACAACTCTCAGTGTAAAGATAGGAATCCAAGAGAGGCTTCACACCCCTTCCCTGAAGATGTAAGACCTCAGCCTAAATTTCCCACCCAGTTACAGGCAGAGTGGAGGTGGAAGAGAAGGAACTCTGGCTGGGCCGGCCGAGAGACTGAGGCCCCGCCCAGGTCTGCCTGCCAAAGGACCCATCACTGTCTGCTCCCTTAGATCAATTTAGAAAATTAGGTTAAAAAAAAAGCTAACATGAGCTTAGGTAGATATTGGAGAGTTAGATTACCCTTAGGAGGCGTGTTGGAATTTGGGGGCCTTCAGCAAAAGGATTGAGGTTACCAGTGGCGGTACAGAATGGGCGGTGGAGAGAGTACTGGTATTGGAATCAGAAGGTTCTGTGTTCTGGTGCTGGCTCACCTCCGCCTGGGAAGGCTGCCTTATATAGCTTTCCAGGATCTAAGCCACTGTCCTGCCCCCTGCTGTCCTACAGCGTGGTGTTCCAGCCCCCTTCAAGCAGGGCAGGTGCATGCAAATTACTATTCCCTGCAGAAAATGCGCCTGCAGATCGGTGGTCATTATTTTAGGAACACAGTAGGAACATTGCTCTGATTCCAGGCACTCTCCAGCTTTTGATAGTAAGGCCTGAGTACCTGGCATGTCATAGAGGCTGTGGTGCTATTGTTTTCTGGGTTGCCATGTGAGCCCAGAGGAATATTTTCTTGGGAGCCAGTAATATGATTTATTTGAAAGAAAGTCTATAATGAACATGTGCTTCAAATGAAAGAATCAGGATGGTACTGCCAGGGTTCGGCCGGTTACGCTCATGCTCTGCAGGGTGGTAGCTTGAAATTGCTTTTATTAAGGAAATGGAACACAGAGTGGAGAAATGGAGCCTGCTGGCAGCCAGAGGTCTCCTAGCTCTTCACTTTCGATTTGCAAGCATCTGGGATGCCAGCTACGATTGGCAGGGTGCTGGTGCTGGCCTGGCAGGCTGACTGGGCCTGGAGAAGTGCCTTCCCTGCATCCCACGGTCTGCCTGAACTTGCTTTCCCTGGCTCTCTTTCCTCTCTCTGGGTGAGAGTCAGGAAAGAACAGACCCCATTGTCCCCACAGTGCCAGGGTGAGGCAGGTCACGCTTTAGTTAAGAGACCTGGTGACAGGTGGAATGGCTGTGTCCCACTGGCGCTAACATACACAATGCTGTCAACCTGGAGGGTTCCAACAGGCTCTGGGTGGACACTGGCCTCACCATCTAGGTGGATGACCTTGTTGGCAACATAAAAAGCATTTTACCAAGTGAGTGAGCGACCCAGAGATGGCCTGGGGACCGCAGAAGGTACGGATGTTGCCATTTGCAGCATATCTTGGCCCATGAAGTTTTGGAAAATGTCCAAAGCCCCCATGTGCTCCCATCAACCCTCCCTGCACTATATGGAGGTGTATTCATCCCCTACAGCCACTGCAACAAATTAAATCAGATTTAGTGGCTTAAAACAACACACATCTATTCTTTTACAGTTCTGAAAGTCAGAAAGCGAAAACCAAGATCTTAGCAGGGCTGTGTTCTTTCTGGAGGCTTCAGAGGAGAATCTATTACCTTCTCTTTTTCAAAATCTAGAAGCCATCTGTATTCCACTCCACTCCAGCTTCTTGCTTCTGTCATCGCATCTCCTGCTACAGACTCTGAGCCTCCTGTGTCTCTCTTGTCATGACCCTTGTGATTACATTGGGCATAATCTCCCCATCCAGAGCTCCTTAACTTACTCATATCTGCAAAGTTCCCTATACTGTAAGGTAAAAGGTTCCAGGACTGAGAGCTGAACATCTTTGGAGGGTTATTTCTCAACCTACTGCAGGGGGACCACAGCTGGTGGTGGTGTGGGACGGGGAGACCTCATCAAACCTTGCCTCATCCAGCCCAGCAATGCCTCCTTCAGTGTGGCGGCACCGGACACCATGTCAAAGGGCAGCTCTGGACCCCACTTGCTAGGATAGGCCTACCCTAGCCACTTTCCATGACCTCTCTACTGAACCTGAGGCTGCTCATCTTTACTCTGCTGGCAGGTGGCCTTGCAGCTCCTTCTCTCCTTTCGGACTTTTTCTTCATCACTAGAGTGATCAGGTTGTGCCACTTCCTTTGTCCTATCCTTGGATTCTCTTATCCATGTCCCACTTATCCTCCTTGTGGCCCTACTCAATTGAACATTTTCTCCAGAAAGCTTACCATGGCCCAAGAAGTTCTGTGAAGTTTGAAAACATTAATGTTACAACAGAAATGCAGAAATATACCATCTCTTGGAGCCAAAGATAAAATATGAGGGTAGCATGTGGGAACAGGGATGAGGTCTCAGTGCTTCGGGCATGATGACCAAGGGCAGAGCAGAAGTAGAACCAGTGGGACAACTTGGGGGCAGGAAGCAGAGATTTGTCATAGGTGAGGGTGCCTCAAGGGGAGACCTGCTTAAGAAAGATCTGAAAATGAATGAGAAACCCCCAGGGGATGCCCATGAGACCTCTGCTCAGGAAGTGTTGTCTCTGGGACAGAGGAGACAGTCACTGCTTAGGGCAGCTGGTGGGGGTGGGGGTGGGGTCCCAGGAGGACAGACTATGAACCCAAGACAAGACCTGGACCAACCAGAGAAGATCAGGAACATGGGAGGGTGAGTTTTCTCACTTATTAGTGGAATCCATCTTTTACCACGTGTATTAGTTTCCTGAGGCTGCTGTAACAAATTCCCCAAAACTCAGTGGCTTAAAAGAACAGAAATTTATTCTCTCACAGTTCTGGAGATGAGAAATCTGAAATCAGTATCAGTGAGCTGGTAACAAGGCATAGGACTGTGCTCTCTCTCGGCGCTTTGGGGAGAATCTGTTCCTTGACTCTTCCAGCTTCTGGTGGCAGCCGGCTTTCCCTGACTTGTGGCTACTTCAATCTCTGCCTCTGACTTGTAGCTACGTCAGTCTCTGCCTCTGTGGTCACATTTCCTCTCCTCTACGTGTGATCTCTCACCGTGCTCTTTTATAAGGGTACTTGTAATCACATTTAGAGCCCATCCTGATAATCTAGGATAATCTTCCTATGTCAAAATCCTTACTTTAGTCATACCTACAATGATTCTTTTTCCTTATAACATTTACAGGTCTCAGTAGTTAAAACCTGATATATTTGTGTGACCAGTTTTCAACACATGACACCATCTTTACACCAGCCTTGTCAATGGCCATCAGCAAGGAAGGGGGATAAGTGACTGCATTTCCAGCCTCTCATCATAGCTGTGACCTTTGTAAAATCAATCACAAGGTGAGTGCCAATGATGATGACCCTGACATTCTTAGAGAAAAATGCACAGAACTTTCCCAGGCTAAGAAGACAGAGGATGTGTCTATGGACCTATGGCATGGGTTCCTTGTTAAGTACACCATGAAACCCTCAATGTACCAACTTTTTGACAGATGATGGAAGACAGATGACCTGTTATAAGAATTCCTTTTCTTTGGTTCTTTTCTCTTCTGGTCACTGTTTTCAGAGATAGTATCATGGGAGGAAAAACTGTGGAAGCAATTGAAGACCTAATGCCATAGGCAACTCTTCTGTTGTAAACACAGGGCCCTCAGATCCAGATCCTACCAATTCCCAAGGCTTTTTTCCTCTCTCTCTCTCTCTCTCTCTCTTACTCTTTCTCCCTCTCCCTGTACATGGCTGAGTGGTAAGATTTTTAATAAGAATTTGTAATTGAAATACATCAATTCAAAGTCTCAGTATCAAAATTTGTTGCCCTTTTCCCCTCTATTTGACATTGGGAAAATCACTACCCCTTTCTAGACCTCAATTTGCTCCCTTGTAATTTAAAGGGAATGAACAGAGAGGGCAGACGCAGGAAGGGATGTCTAATGTGAAAAAGACTGTATAAGGTAGTGGAGAAGCTCAAGCCTGAGAACCAGGCAGCCCTGAGTTAGAAACCTGCCTCTGACACTCTGCTACTCAGGTGCTCTCGAGCAAGTTGCTTTCCCTTTCTGAGTCCCTGGCTCCTCATCTGTAAAATGGGAACGACAGTTGTTGTGAGGATTGTTTCTGGGTTGAATTGTACCACACAAAAGGAGATACTAAGTCCTAATCCCTGGTACCTGTGAAGGTGACCTTATTTGGGAATGGGGTTGGTGCTGCTGTAAGGTGTTAAGATGAAGTCATACTGGAGTAGGGGGGCCCCTAATCCAACATGACTGGTGTCCTTATAAGAAGAGGAGAAGACACACAGGGAGAAGATAGTCGTGTGACGATGGGGGCAGCGATTGGGGTGGAGCATCTACAACCCAAGGAATGCCTGGGACTACCGGAAGCTGGAAGAGGTAAGGGAGGATCCTCCCCTAGAGGCTTCAGAGGGAACATGGCCCTGACAACACCTTGATTTCAGACCTCTTGACTCCAAAACTGTGAGAGAAGAAACCTCTGCTCTGGTAAGCCACTCATTTTGTGGTTGTTTGTTGTAGCAGGCCTAGGAAACTAATACAGTTGTCATGTCTACTCAGGCTCCTCTTGTCTGTGACAGTTTCTCAGACGTTCCTTGTTTTTGATAAACTTGGATTTTGTAGTGTCCTTCTAGTGGAATTCGTCTGATGATTTTCTCATGATTGCTCTGGGGTTATGTATTTTGGGGGTTCTAATCACATCATATCAAGGGTGCATACTATCAATATGATTTATGACTACTGGTGCCGACCTTCACCACCTGGCTGAGGTAGTGTTTGTCAGTTTTCTCTACCACAGAGAAAAATGCTTATTCTCCCTTTTCCTACTGTGCTCTTTGGAAGGAAGTCAGTATCTGCAGCCCACACTTAAGAGATGGGAAGTTATAATCCACATCCTTGAGGGTGAAATACCTACCAACCTTATTTAGAATTCTTCTGTATGGAGGATTTGTCTCTTCTTCTCTACTTATTAATTTATTTAATTATTTTAATATGAATATGGACTCATGGATATTTATTCTACACTGTGGATTATGATCCAACATTACTTTATGTTGTTGTTCAAGTTGTTCCAGCTTGGCCATGGGGGCTCTTTCAGTTGGCTCCTCAGTCCTTTTGAGATACCCCCATCACTGTGGGGTTTTTCCTTCCCAAGAACTCCCTTATTTCTGGCACTACAAGATGCTCCAGGCTCATCTTGTATATTTCCTGCCCCAGCCGTAGAATCAGCTCTGGATAAACCCTGGCTTTTTGAATTAGAGAATGGTATTAGAAATCACTGTGTGCTCATCGCTACTGGAGTGTCACAGCTTTTAGTCCCTCTTACCTGGCAGAACAAGAAAATATAGGTGTGCTTACTAACCAGCGTTTTTCTAAGTTGCTGTTGACCTTAGATTTGGTACTTCTTGGATTCCTCCTCTTTATATTCCTAATAGGAATAGATATGGTTGGGTCCAGACAAAAGGGTGCATCAGCAGGACAAGTCTATTAAAATGCACATAATGAATGAATCTGAATGCGCTTTCTTTCTTTATCCTAATTATCCATGTTTGTCAAGTCTGCACTCTTATAGCCTCCCTAGTGTACCTCATAAGGTCCTACCTTGGGACTTAGACTTAACGTTGTTCATTTTACCTACCATGCCTGGCTGGCCCTTTACCTTCTACTTATCCAAATTTTCCCCATTTTTCTAGGTCCAACCTGGGTGGTTGCATGGGTGTGTTCCCATTATCATGATTCATCAAACTGTACATCTAGAATTTGCACAAATTTTTAAATGTTGGCTATACTTCAATAAAACGTTTAATTAAAAAGATACCTTTGATCTAGGTAGAAGGCGTCAATGACTTTGCTCCCATGAGGTTGTAAGTAAACTTCATGATACTAAAAATAAAACTTATTCTTAGGCATCAGTTAAAATATATTTGTCTTGGGGCTTCCCTGGTGACGCAGTGGTTGAGAGTCCGCCTGCCGATGCAGGGGACACGGGTTCATGCCCCGGTCTAGGAAGATCCCACATGCCGCGGAGCGGCTGGGTCCATGAGCCATGGCCACTGAGCCTGCGCGTCCGGAGCCT
>NW_020837949.1:42211790-42243247 GCF_003676395.1 Aethalodelphis obliquidens
AAATATATATATATATATATATATATATATTTGTCTTTAAGAAACCCCATCTCAAGCTGGTTTAAACAAGGACTTTATTATCTCAGGTTACAGGAAGTTCTGAGGTAGGTGGACTTCAGGCACAGCTAATTTGGTGGCCCAGTGATGGCATTGAGGACCTAGGTCTGACTGTCTGCTCAGGCCCCCTGGGCGCTGACTGTGTCCTCAGTGCCAGCAGCCACATTGAAGCATCACTCCCCGACCTTTCAATACTCAGAGTGTCTCTTCCTGTGGCTCCCCCTAAAGAGCAAGGGAACCTTCTCAGCAGCTTCCCCCTCTCAAAAAAGTCTTCCCTTCACATCCCCTGAGTCAGAATTGAAAAAGGGAAGGGAAGAGTCTTGGTATCTTTGTGTCATTGACAAATGCTGTCACTCCTCCTAAGGAAGGAAAACTCTTTCGGGCAGGTGAACATATGACGCTCACATTCCAGGGATTTTCCTCCTAACCGCCCTCAACAATTTATTTGTTGGCTCTTCTCTGCCATGTCTTCTGGTATTGCTGGAATCTGGTTTGAGTGGCCATCACCTTCTGGACCTGCTGGAGGAGGTGGGCATTGAAGGGTCAAGCAGTACCCGTTATGAAGGAGGTTGCGCGCCCCTGGTGCCCTGGTGGTTATTATGGACCAGGAAACAGCTTCAGCGCCCCAACCAGGGCTGCATTGTTGGTAAAATAGACCCTAGACCTGGACTCCTGGCCCAGGATTTTAGAGGTGGGCTCCGGGCCACTGAAGTGTTCCTTCAAAGTATTGAACACAGTTCTAATTTTGTATTTTTTGATGATTAATTGATTAATATCTTTCCGCCTACTATTCTGTAAATTCCCCAAGACTAAGGAACATGCCATCTATTTTGCTCAGTTTTGTACATCCAGCATCCAGAGTAGCATCTGGAACACACGGGGGTTCACCACTATTGCTTGAATCAGTGAATATGGTGGAAAGGGTATAGGTTTTGAGATCAGACCAATATGGGTTCAGTGCCTAACCCAGGAGGACCTTTCAGTTTCCGGCTTTGACCAGGGCCATTGAACCTCTCTGAGCCTCCAAATCTCCATCTGTAAAACGAGGAGAACACTACCTACCCTTTAGGAGGGCTGTGTGTTAAGCTCTCACACGTGTTAGTGTGTCCCTTATTTTTCACTCCCCTGACCCCAAACACCCCACCAGACTGTTTCTTTATAAATCAGATGGGGACCAAAGGCTTATCTCATAGAATGGTTATGGAAATTAAATAAAGTAAAATTTGTGAAAGAAGGTGCTATGTAAAAGTTGGTGCTAAATTTACGAGGGCCGTCATTTAAAGAGGCAGGTAGAAGAGTCCTGAAGTCTGTGTCTACCTCACAAGATTTTCCAAAATACACAAACCTTCTTACCCTGCAATTCATTTTGCTCTGTGTCATTTAAAGACCTCAGTGGCATTTCTGAGGGTAGATTATGCAAAGCTGTATGGACTATTTTTTTAAATTTTTTTATTAGTTATCTATTTTATACCTATTAGCATATACATGTCAATCCCAATCTCCCAATTCATCCCACCACCACCACCCCCGCCCCACTGCTTTCCCCGCTTGGTGTCCATATGTTTGTTCTCTACATCTGTGTCTCTATTTCTGCCTTGCAAACTGGTTCATCTGTACCATCTAGATTCCACCTATATGTGTTAACATACAATATTTGTTTTTCTCTTTCTGACTTACTTCACTCTGTATGACAGTCTCTAGATCCATCCACATCTCTACAAGTGACCCAATTTTGTTCCTTTTTTATGGCTGAGTAATATTCCATTGTATATATGTACCACAGCCTCTTTATCCATTCGTCTGTTGATGGGCATTTAGGTTGCTTCCATGACCTGGCTATTGTAAATAGTGCTGCAATGAACATTGGGGTGCATGTGTCTTTTTGAATTATGGTTTTCTCAGGGTGTATGCCCAGTAGTGGGATTGCTGGATCATATGGTAATTCTATTTGTAGTTTTTTAAGGAACCTCCATACTGTTCTCCATGGTGGCTGTATCAATTTACATTCTCACCAACAGTGCAAGAGGGTTCCCTTTTCTCCACACCCTCTCCAGCATTTGTTGTTTGTAGATTTTCTGATGATGCCCATTCTAACTGGTATGAGGTGATACCTCATTGTAGTTTTGATTTGCATTTCTCTAATAATTAGTGACGTTGAGCAGCTTTTCATGTGCCTCTTGGCCATCTGTATGTCTTCTTTAGAGAAATCTCTATTTAGGTAGGTCTTTTGCCCATTTTTTGGTTGGATTGTTTGGTTTTGTATTGACTATATTTAAAAAATTTTTTGTATCCTTAATACTCTGGCATTTGGTGCCTTGATCTTGGAGAGACTGCCCCTCCCAGTGCCAGCTAATTCCTAAAAATAGCAAATGATTTCCCCAAGAGTGCACCTGTCATATACAAACCAACCAACCCAGAGCCCACACATACATCATCTCCTTTACCAAACTTGCACACAACAAGTCAGTATTCCTCCTGCCCTTAATCACCCTAGAGCCAGGTGCCAGACACCTAGAGACCACCCACCCAGAGACTGCTGAAATTCTTCAAACTTTCCCATCCTAAGTTTACTCATTGTACCTACCCTGCCTGGCCCATCCCCTCTGGGGAAAACCCTAATAAACGCTCTGGGCCATGTTCTCTTCTGCCTCCTAACCTACCCTGGTGCTTCTCATGTGGCCCTTCATGGTATGGCATGGTGTACCTCTTGTTTCTAGGGATCCATGAGTATAAATTTCTTCCTCTGTGACAGTCTGTGTCATACCTGACTGAAGCAAACCTGGGTACATTTTAACACAGAAACAGACCCCAGGACCGAAAGCTCTGGGTGGGGGTGGGTGGAAGGGTGTGCGTATGTTGGAGGGAGGATAACAAAGAACCCCCTTCTCATCTTCTTAGAGGACATTCAGTGGCAGAGGCTACGTGGACAGTGGCCTCAGACCCTGGGAAGGGTTCATGAATTTCATGCTGATGCACAGAAGACCATGTGTACTACTCAGAAATAAGTGGAAAAAATACTATTTAATACCCTCGAGACTTAACTGGGATCAAATTTGCAGGAATTTCCAGTAAAAGGGTCAGAAAAGAAAACATTCTGTTGAGTATCTACATTGTGCTTGTGTCAGGGACACAACAGCCTCCTAAAGAAGGTACTATTTAGCCTTTTGTTACAAATGGTGAAACTGGGTCATGGAAGTCCATTGCCCAGCTTGTAAGTGGTGAGGCTGGGACTGGGGCACATGTGTGTTGCTCCAAGGCCTCCCTGACCCCATCCGCCCGTTGTCTCTAGACCAGAGTGACGTCATCAGATGTGCACACAGGGACAAGGGAGCCTGAGGTCACCCCTGTCCTTTGGGCAGTGGGGGTGGAGAACAGAAGTAAAGAAGAGAAGGGAATAAAGAAGAGAAAACCCTATAGTCCTATCATCCTACCACCCAGATATCTATGCATCTATATATCTAATGTGTGTGTATTTATAAACTTGGAAGTATACTGTTTATTATATACTACAAAACATATACATACGCACACACACAAACACAATTGGAGTTACACTATAACATTGGCATTTAACTCCCTTTTGTTAGCAGCGCTTTGCACAGTTGGATGGTAGTATTATTTTGCATAAATCAATACTTTTCAAGTTTGGCTGTGCTTCCTAACAGCCTGAGGAGCTTAAACCTTTTTGTAAATTCCTGGGCTCTTTCCCACATGCTGCTATGTCAGAATTTCTAGGTTTGAACGCTGCAATTTCACAAGCCTCCCTGCTGGTTCTGACATAGCGCAACCTGCTGTGACCCATTTGCAGAACCACTGGTGTCCGTGTGTCGTTGTGAGCAGTAGGAAGTAGCAGAGGGCCCAGGACCACCCGCGGCATGTGGTTAGAGCAGAGGAGCCAGGAAGGCCCCGCTGGCTGGGCTTCTGGCTTTCTCCTTGAGTGCATCACACAGTCAGCCTCCTGGAGCTGACACGGAAGAGAGGACTCCGGAAAAGAGGAAAGGTTTATCAAAATGAATAAGTGCCAGGGTCTTCCTATGTGTGACCTCATTTTGATAGCTCCTCACAGGACCTATAGCCCACACTCCACCCTGTTTCTCACCTTCCAACTAATACCACCACAGATGTCCTTCCCCCTACCCCTTTCTATTCTGTGAGCATCTCTGATCATTTCTTTCATCCTCTTCAACTCTTTCCCAAGGGCTGGACCCTGCTGCTGTGTCTGGGTCTGCTGAGGGGACAATAGCATCATGGCCGACTCCAGCAGAGTGGCTTCCTCACAGCCTCACAGATGCCCCTCATATGTCAGTTCTAATCCTGTCCCTGGGGACTGAGCAAATCTCTACGCCCTTGTGAGTAAACACATAGTCCCAGACCAGCAACAGTAATCTCACCTGGAAGTTTGTTAGAAATGCAGAATCTCGGGCTGAATCCAAACCTGCATTTTCACAAGATGACAAGGGATTCCTATACACACTGAAGCTCTGTTCTAAGGGGTAACATCTTCTAAAGAGCATAGCTGCTTCCGGTGCCCTACACTCAAGGGCCTGATTTGAGGGGTGAGATCAGAGGCTGCAAGTTCAGGTAAGCCACTGAGAGGCCCAGTAAGGGCACCCGGACCTGCAGCTCCATCACTGGATTGGCCTGGAGATCCCCAAGTTTAAGGTGAGGAATGAAGCCATTCTCCAAGAGGGTGTCAAGCCCCAGCACTTCCTGGAGGCCTCCAGCTGTGCTGGCTCATGCCCTCGGTGACACCTGGCTGCTATTGTTAGGGGAGAGTAAGGGCCAGCAGGGACAGTGGCACTGCAGATACTGACTAAAAAGGCGAGGCTCCTATCTGTATTTGGAATGACAGGCCAGATTCTGTTTTGGAAAGAAACAATGGCTCTCTTTTCACTGGATGTTACAGGATTTCAATGTCAGGAACCAGCCAGATAGGCGAGGGGATGATTAAGAGACAAAATGCAAGGCATTGTGTGCACACCACACTTAGTCCAGCCCTGAAAGCATTATTGTAACAGCCTTTGTTCACATAGCCCCAGCCTGGGCCCTATCACCTTCCTCAGAAATACTGTAGGCCTTGGACATGCTGAGATCTATTCAGCTCTTCTCCAGAAAATGGGGGTGAAGCTACAGCAAACTCTGATGGAGTCTTGGGAGGGCGAGTGGGGAGGGGGAGATGAAGGGGCAAAGGACATGTGGACAGAAGAAGGTGACAGGGTTGGTTAGGTCATAGACCACAGCAGATCAAGGAAGAGATGTCGGGAGCCAGATCAATATATGTTGTCCTGGGGCTTTGAGGAGAGAGAAAGAAGAGGGCAGATGAGGGCAGGGAAATGTCACCACTGGTTCACACCATGAGACGGGATATCAGGAAGCCCGAGTTCAGACCCCTTAGGGCTATGTGGCTTGGACATTTTGTGTGCCCTTTTTGAGTCTCATTTTCCTCATCTCTAAAGTGCAGATACTGACATGTGCCTCTTGCGGGGATGTGACAATGAAATTAAATGAAATAGAGCATGAGAAAGTATCTAGCATACTTGGCACAAACATCATGAGTTCTAGTTCAGAAAGATGTTGCTTTCTGTTGCCTCTCAATTAATACACACCACCCCCCACCCCAGCCCTGCCGGTTTCACCCTCTAAGAAAGGTTCAAGTTGTGATTCCCAAAAGCAGTCAGTGTGTGGGGAGGGCGCGAGGCAAGTCTGGTGGTAGTTAGAAGACTATGGCAATTATCCTAGTGGTAGTTAATTATGGTCTGAGCTAAGGCGGGGCGTGTGGGAATGGAGAAAAGGCAGCGATTTTAAACAGGATCTGATGTCACCAAATTTGCATTTTAGAATAATCACTTTCAAGCACTCTGAATGACTAGGCCTGTGATTTCTCCCCTTGAATTGTTTTATTGTTTCGCTTGAATTGTTTTACTGTTCAATCCCTGTTTCACTGATTCTTGCCCTCACCTGGCAATGAGGACAATTCCTTCCTCGCAGTTTCCAGAGAGTGTTATTCAGAAACAGTTCTGTCTGCTATCATACTGGGTCCTGGGTCAGCCCTGTCTCGGAGGGTGGCAAGGTGGACAGTCTTCTTTCCGTGGTCATTATGGGACTCGCTTCCTCAGAACCCTGGCCCGAAATGCTACGCACAGTGAGCTTTCCTGTGAGGTCTTTCCAATTCCTCATGAGAGGTTCGTCTCAGCTCCACCTGGAGCTGCTCCTTCCTTCAAACAGGCTTGGTGTTGCAGCCGGGGCCCCTCGTCTTTCTGACCATCCCCACCCAGGCCTTTGGCAATGTGAGGACTGGCAGTACCTCTTTCCCCATCTGTATTCTATTTTGACAGGGGGGGACAAAGCAGCCCTGATGGGTTTAAACTGGAGTTGCTAAGGTGGCAAACACATTGACAGATACCACAGGACTCCCAAGTTGCTCTCCTCTGAAGAACCAGGCCTGTGTTACTGGACCATGCTGGGCACCCAGCTCTTCCCTTTAGTGGGAGTTCACTCTCTCTCATGCCAAGAGCAGGCTCACCACCACCCCTCTCCTAGGCAAGCACAGATGCTGCTGTGTCCCAGAGGTGGGCCCTGCTAGGGTTGGCGCTGGGTGTCTAGTGCAGCTCTATGTTCAGATCTCATCCCTTCCTTTGACTTGGGGGATTACTCTCTGCTGAGGGACCTTCAACTCTCATTGGTCAGGGATGCTGCAATTCCCAGTCTCCGTGTTCTCCCCAGCTAGGTCAGAGCTACTCAGAGATGGATGAGCCAGGCAGGCATAAGGGAGTGCTGGGAGGTGCTGGCTGGGGGATGCTGAGGGGAGGTGCCGAGGGGTACTGCCGCCTCATCTCTCCCTAGCTTTCCAATGGAGGATGATGAGGGGTTCCTGACTCCACCTCGCTTTTACTTCTGCATACCCGCTGAAAGCTGCCTTTCTCCTGCTGACTTCTTGCTCTTTAATAAAGGAAACTCACCAGAGGTTTATATAATAGTATTCTAATGTACACCAGATTATTTGGCTACTTGGCTAGTTTGAACTCAGTCAGATTCATCTCATTTGATGGCCTCACTAACTTCTTTATTTGGGGGGCAGAAGATTGAGATAATTCAATATATTATAGCTTCCCATGTTATAAATTTTAAAGATTGGGAATTTTTTTTTTTTTTTTTTTTTGGCGGCACCACACGGCATGAGGGATCTTAGTTCCCCGGCCAGGGATCGAATCAGCACCCCCTGCAATGGAAGCACAGAGTATTAACCATTGGACCACCAGGGAAGTCCCAAGATTGGAAACTTTTAATAAAACTGACGGGCTTTCTCCATCTGGGGTAGACGTGCCTCATTAGTTTATTCATTCCACAGATTTCAAAGTGCCTCCTTTTCATATCTGAACTCCCTTATTGAATGTGAGACTATGCACACGCACAATGTCCAGCACCACGATGTCCTTGAAGAAACCTCCTTTGTTTCCCCATGTGGCCTGGAGAATTCTTCTTGCTGTGATGTCTTCTCCTTTACCCTAAACTCTGAGCCTCATAATAACCTAAAGAAGAAAGCAAAGATTCACCTACTTATTCTCCTTTCTTCCCAAAGTGCCGATCTTGCCAAACTCTCTATTATTTATTCACAACTTCTTCCCAAAGCTAGTTGCTCAAGCCACCTGACAGGTAGGTAGGAAGAAGCCCACATGTTCATGGTCTTCTAGGGTATCCCTCATCACAGTCTGGAAACATTTATGGAAATGAATTGTTCTAGTCAGACAAGGCACAGTGATGCACTCAAGTTAGTCAAGGAAAAAGAGGGTTATTATAAGGACAGATGTAGAAGGAACTGAACAACTGTCAGGATCGAAGATACCGCCGTGGATAGGTTCCTCCAAACTGTGTCCTCTCTCTCTCTTTCTTTCTCTCGGGCCTCTCTCCCCCCTCCTCTCTGCATTTGCATTTCTCTGTACAACTACCCCATTGTCCTTTCTCTATCAGTCAACTTCCTCTGCTTACTCATGGGTCCTGCTGTCTTATGGGCTTGAAAGTGTCCATTGTGACCTCTCCCATTTGAATCATATGAAATTTGGGTTTCAATTCCCACTAAATGACTCAGTCTCTTGTCCATAGTATGCTGACCAGTCTGTGGATGAGCCCCCATGGATTGGGGGTCTACCTTGGTCTAATCCGCTTTGGCCATGAGGTGCTAGGCCACATGGGACCAAACGTTGGCCTGAGTATTAAAGGCTATGCAGGACAGTGTCCTTCAGAAAAGACTGGTAGGCACACTAAAGGGAACCCAGGCCAGCATTATTCCTGCTATGGTGAGGATCTGAGCTTTTCTCTCTCCATTTCAAGCAAAGGAAGGTGGTCTCCAGGGCAGGTGGACTCTGAGGCAGGGAATTGCTGAGGGCACAAGCTTCCCTCAGAAAAAGCCTGGTGATTTGTAAGAAAATGCCGCTATTCTTTAAAAGAAAAACAATAAAAGAATGTGCTAAGGATCTCCTGTTATGTCTACTAAGAATGACCCTTTGTGGACTCTGAAATTGGGAGCAGGTAGAGAGGCAGGTCAAGAAGGGTTGTTTTAACTTTCACCCAACTTTGTCCAACGAGGACTATTTGGCTGGCTTGCTGTGGCCTAGTCACCAGAGAGAAGCAAATGTAGTTCTCCTCTATTTTATACCTAAGGAAGTTAGGAAGGGGTGTGTCTTGAGAAAGAGCTAATTGAATCTGGGTGGGGAGCAAAGGAAAGATTGTTGGAGGTCAAAACAGGGGGTGCACAAAAAGGTGGGGAGATAGATCCTTCCCTGGGAAGGTGTGATCACCTTAGTCTCTGGAAAGAGGATCCCTCAGTCCTCCCTGGTGGAGTTTAATCTGATGGCTTGAATGTGGGAAGATGATGCTGAGCATGCGCACCTCAGCTCCACTCTCTCTCTCCTGGGCTTGGGCTGTCCACAGGGTACAGAAGTTTTCTTCTGCTCCTTTAAGTCTCCCCTGCGCAGCTAACTCCCTGCTGTAGGAATACCTGTCCTGGGTCAGTGCTTCTAGGAACCTGGTGGGTATATCAGGCAGGGTGACCTAAGTGCTGCAAGAAACAACTTCTGGAAATTTCTTAGCTTCACCCTTTTCTAAGTCCTCAGAGTTCTTTCCATTCAGCTTGCAGATGGGGTTGGAGAGAGCATGAGAAATACTCATGGGAAGTTTTTACAGATCATGCTAAAAGGGAGCACATAAGGGTGTTGTTTTAATTTCCCTTCTGTCATCCTTTGTTTTATTTTATAATCTGTTCAAAGCTCTCATGGGAAGAGAGAGGCTATTTTTGGACCCCTCAACTCCAACATTTGGTGCAGGTCCTTGAAACATTGAGGAATAAAACATAGGAGTTGAATAACAAATTGGGAGGGAATTGGACTCTAATTTTCCTCGAACCTTAAATCACAAGGGGAAGAGAATATGATTTGAGACCTTAAATCCTTTGGACTTTAATATCTTTGGACTTTAACTTAATCATTGGCTTTAATCATTGAAATTTAATTTCTTCCTGGAAAATTCGTGGTGAGAAGGGGTTGATATTCAAACTTGGAACATCTTGTAATTGGTATTTTATTGCTGGAGTATCTTACCATCATTTAATTTCTTTGTAGAACATATAATGATCTATATTTAGAGTGACGATATAATTTATCACCCAAACTAGGATAGTTTTGAGAGAGAAAGGAGGCTCTATTAATAATTATGCTGGGACAACAGGCATAAACCTATACTGTTTGGATTGAACTGGGCTGTACAGTCACTCTAGCTATATTGGACAATGTGGAGGGACATCATTAGGAAAGAGAAATGGAATAGGGAATTAATTTCCAGCAATGTAGAGATTTAATTAATGGAGATTTTCTGACTCATGTAGGAACCCTCTGGGGATCAATTCTAACTTGTCCACCAGTGGTCCCAGGAGGATCCACAAAGGAGCTGTACCAGTCAGGGGCCATCCAAGGGAAAGAGGAACCATGGTAGATATTTCAAATAGAAGGGTCTCAGTGCAGGGAATTGGGTACACAGGTGCTGGAGAGCTTAAATAGCAAAGAAGAATGGTAACATAGAGATTAACAACTGCAGAAAGCAGCTACCATCCCTCAGACTGGGGGAACAAAAGGAGAGACGTGGAGTTACCCTACGAGTTCAGAGGAGGGCCGCCAGGGCAGATGCTGGGATTCCTGGGGCAAGCTCTATGCACCCGAGGAGAAGTGTAGTCTGAATCCTGCTAGTAACTCTGAGGAGAAGATGAAGCTGATGATTGGAAGACAGGAAATGAGCCCCCCATACTCCCCAAGATGTGTTCTTTTTTTACAATGTCCTGCCCATCTCCCTTTGGCGGACCCTACCTAACAAGAAACAACTGTCAAAGGAATTGGGAAATGTGGTTTGCAGAGTCCCCGCCCCACCTTCAGCATCAAAAGTGGAGTGGAGGGTGGGCTTGGAGCTGAGAAACAATAGGGACATAAAGGGCCCAGATGCTGTGGATGGCACTGGGGGAGTGTCTGATGAAAGAGGAGTAGAAAGGTCTTGATAGAACTTCTGGTCTCCTCATCTGAGGGTCACCACACCCCTGGTTGACCATAGGCTAAATAGTTAAAACACAAAGGGATTGAGAACAAACAATTGAAAGTCGATAGTGGGTGATGCTTGTCCATTTCTGATGTTTCCTTTCATGTGGAGATGCCACATTTTCAACTTTTATTTGCTCTTCAGTCACCCAAAGGGGAAGGAATGGTCTAATCTGCGTCAGGAATTTGGAGAGAATAAACTGGGCATGCTCAGCTCAGCCCTCCTCCTCTCTTGGGTGCAGGCTGCTTGCAGGCTGGTGGTGTTCTTCTCTGCCCCTTCTTCTGTAAATCTTACTAGTTCACTAATATTTATTGACACCTACTCTATCCCAGGCACTGTTCTGGTCCTGAGGATATAGCAGTGAACAAAATAGACAAAGATACTTGTCTCATGGGAGATGCAGGCAATAAGCAATAAACATAATCAATTATACATAATACATTATATAGTGTATCGGGAGGTGATAAGTGCTGGTGCAAAGAAAAACACAGAACAGCGTGAGAGATCAGGATTGCGGGGTTGGCAGCTGCAGTATTAAAGAATGTGGTCTGGGTAGGCTCACCTAGCAAGTGCATTGAGCAAATGAGGAGAGCCATTTGTCTGCCCACACTCAGAACCCTGTAAACACCACAGCTTTTGAGGTGTTTTGAATACTGGCCAGTCTGTTTCTCAGTCCAAGCACCACTTGTCCCCAGGCCTGGACATGCCCTGAGTATCTTGTTTGAGTAGGACTATGGGCTGTGGCTCCCAGCAGAGACAGGTTTAATCACTAGGTTTACCTGTTGAGGTGTCGTCTTGGACCAAAGCCTCAATCATAATTGCCTATAATTAGTGCTTTACCCAGCTTTGCAAACAGAGGCATGTGGTCCATTAGCCTACCCACCTCACCCTGCCTCAGTTGTGCAGCCAAGACAGCAGTATCAAAGCAATAGCTATTGCTATTGGCAAACAAATGCGCACACTGTTTTTCTTTAAGGCAGCAGTCCTCAAAGTGTGGTCCTGATCCTGGTGGGTGGAGAGAACCTTTCAGGGAGGGTCTGTGAGATTAAAACTATTTTCATAGTAGCACTAGAATGTTTTTGCCTTTTTCATTTTCATACTCTCATGTGTACAGTGGAATTTTCCAGAGGTTACATGGCATGGACTAGCACAACAGATTGAGTGCAGAAGCAGATTAAAATACTCCTTTTTTCCCTAACTACATATTTGTGTGAAGCCTGATTTTCTTTATATATTTCTATCAAAACAACATATTGCCACAGATTGAATGCAGAAGATCTGAAAATCCAGCTGTCTTCTATCAAGCCAAACTTAAAGAGATTTGCAAAAAGTTAAAACAAGTCACTCTTCTCGCTAAATTTTTTTTTTGAAGGGGGAAATACAGTTACTTTCCATATAGGAGATATTTATGTTAATATGTAATGAGTTTATTATTGTTATTTATAAATTAATTCATAAGTAAATATTAAACATTTTCTCACTTTTAATTTTTTTTTTTTTTTTTTTGCGGTACGTGGGGCTCTCACTGTTGTGGTCTCTTCCGTTGCGGAGCACAGGCTCCGGACGCGCAGGCTCAGCGACCATGGCTCACGGGCCCAGCCGCTCCGCGGCATGTGGGATCTTCCCTGACCGGGGCCCGAACCCGCGTCCCCTGCATCAGCAGGCGGACTCTCAACCACTTCACCACCAGGGAAGCCCTTTCTCACTTTTAATTTTTAATGCAGTAAATATGTATGGGTATAATCCACATAAACAAGCATAAAGGGGTCCTGAGATCAAAAAGTTAAGAAAGGCTGCTCTCAAGGGCTTCAATGTGATACCCCATTTGCATGTTGTTACGGCCCCCAAAACATCCCTTCAGAGGCATCCTTCTTTGTTCCCAGACATCACATAAACTTGTGGCCATACTTCCCCACCTGACTTTCTTTTGGGTATCTACCTGCATGCAGAACTACTTTATACTAAGGTCTGTCTTCTTGAGTGGGGGCGGAACAGCATTTAGTTCAGAGTGGAGGGAAGAAATTAGAGTTGTCCTGGGTTTACCTAACAGATATCTGGAGAGTTGCAAGGTGATCAAGTTGGACTCTTAGAGGAACATTTGTCCTCAGGTTGGACCCAGGGCAACTGGACGGAGGTAAGCAAAGGTGGCCCACACATTTCCTGGCTATGAGGAACGTGGGCTCTAATGACCCGGCATGCTTTTGAGTGCTGGCTCCTCAGTACTGGCCCATTGAAGAGCTGCACCAGAGCCCCCTGCACCAGAATCATCTGAATTGCTTGCTGTACATACAGATTTCCAGGCTCTACCCAGAAACCAGTGATTCAGAATGCGGTTGGGGATCTCAAAATCTGTACATTTTTTCTAACCCCTTGGGTGATTCTGTGATGCAGCCAGATTTGGGACCATTTGATCAGCCTTCTTAAACCCTGTCAAATCGTTATAGAGATGAACTACATGATTTGGGCCCCAAATATTTCTTCTAGCCCCCTCCTGCAGGCCCAAAGTACCTACTTTTTAGCAATTAGTTCTTTGGGGATAGGTAACACCACCTCAAATGTTCCCTATTTACATGAAACCCTATCTGGAGGAATGCTGATTCAGCTGTGAACTGGGAGTAACGTAGCACGTGTATTATCTATCTGCTATACATGAGGGAGGAGAAAGGGCAGAATGGATGGAAACAGGAGGAGGAGACTCTTTGTAAGTACATGGGAGGCTAGGAGTAAAATCTTCAGGACTCAAGGACCCCTGAATAGGCAACAAGAGAACAGAAGCTAGTTATTGATTTCTGCTGAACTGACACCCAAGGCTCTGTGGAGGAGCCAAGATATATTTTCTGCAGATTCTGAAAAATGTTGGCATCAAATATTCCTATTACTGGATGCTAATGATACATGCTGGCTCGGATGCAGAGAAGGAACCCAGAAGGATCTTTCAACCATCTCATCTCTGCTGTTTCTTGTATGTAACTGAGACCCAATTGATCACCTCTCTGTTTCCAGTCTGGCTCCCTTCTCTGCACAGCTTCCAGAATAATGGTCCTAAAAGGCTTTTAAAAAATACAGTCTTAGAAACTCTTTTTATTGTGCAATGTAACACACACTCATAAAAGTGCACAAAACTTAAACATATCGCTTAATGAGTAATTAGAAAGTGAACACCCAGAGCAAGAAGTAGAACCCTGCCAGCCTCTTCTCTGCAGGCTCCCTCCTAAGCACAGCTCTTCCCTCCCCACAAAGGTGCCCCAATCTTGGCTTTTATAAAAAGTAGTTTCCTTGCTTCGCTTTAGAATTTTAATGTCCGTGGGTGCATCCCCAAATACAATAGTATAATTTGGCTGTTTTTGAATTCTACATAAATGAAATTATATAGTATCTTTTGGTATCTATCTTCTTTACTTTTATATTACGTTTTTAAAGAATTTTTCATGTTGTGGCAGGCAGCTATCGTGGGAGTTTTGGTCATTTCTGCTGCTGTAAAGTAGTCTATTGTATGAAATATACCACAATCTATTTATCTGTTGTACTGGTGGGCATTTGTTTTCCTCCAGTTGGGGTTCTTAAAATCAATGCTATTATGAATATTCTTTCACAGATATCAAGGCACACATAATTATACTCTTCTGTAGTATCTGTACTCAGGAATGGAATTTCAAGGCTACAGGGTACATGCATCCTTAATTTTTATTAGTTAAAGGCTAGAATGGTTGTACTAATTATTTACCCACAAGAACAGAACGAGAATTTCTGATACTTCACATCCTCACCAACACTTAATATTGTCAAAGTTTTTTAATTTTTGTCAATCTGGTGGGTGCATTTAGTATTTCATTGTGGTTTAATTTACTTTTCCCTGACTTTTAATGAGATTTAACATCCATTTTCGTGTGTTTATTGGCCATTTCTCTTTTCTGAAGTCAAGCCTTGCCCATTTTTCTATCTGCCTTCTATTGTCTTTTCTTACTGATTTGTATGAGTTTTTATATATTCTAAATACTACATCTTGGTCATTTGCAAATATCATTTCTCATTCTGTAGCTTGCCTTTTCACCCTTTTTATGATGTCTTTTGGTGAACAGAGTTTCTAATTTTAGGTAGTCAAATTTATCAGTCTTTTCCTTTTAGAGCAGCAGTGTTTTTGTTTTGTTTAAAGAGCTCTTTCCCTATTCAGAGATCTTAAAGATATTCTCCTACATTGTTTCTTCAAGGCATTTTGTCTCATGCAGTTAGATCCAGAATCCACCTGGAACCACTTTTGCATATAATCCACCAGGCTTTCATTTTCAATTTTTCCCATGTAAATGCACAATTGTCCTCACATCATGTATTGAAAGGAGCACTCTTTTCCCATTCCTCTGCAATGCTATCTGTGAAATAAGTCAAGTTTTCCTATATGTGGACATCTTTTTCTGGACTCTTTTTTCTGTTGCGTTTGTTAATTTGTCTACTCTGACACAATACCACAACTTTTATTATTATGGCTTTGTGATAAGTTTTGGTATGTGGTCAATCAGACATTCCCATTTTTTTCTTCTTAGTCAAGAGTATCTTGGCTAATTTTGGCCCTCTGCTTTTATATATAAATTTTTAGAGGCACCTTGTAAAGTTCTATAAAATTCCTGCTGGAGCTTTGATTGTCATTGTATTAATTTTATGGATTGATTGGAGAAGAATGGATGATTTTATGATATTCAGTCCTCCAAATAATAATCATGATGTATTTATTTCTACATTTAATTAGTTCTTCTTTAATACCTCTTAATAGTATTATGATTTCTCCATAGAGATTTATATCCATTTATGAACTTCATCTTTTAAGGATTGTAAATAATAATTTAAAAAAATAAATTTTGTTTGTTGCTGTCGTGTGGAAATGATGTAGGTTTTTGTATATTGATTTTGTATTCTGCAACCTTACTAAACCTCATGATTACTTCTAATAATTTATCTCATTTAGAATTATAATAGAATTAATAATTCTAATAATTGTATATTATTTTTGATATTCTACTATACATTTATATCAATAATACTGATTTTTATTATTCATTACCAGTTCTTACACCTTTCTTCTTCTTTTTTTTGCTTGCTCCACTGTATTGGCTAGGATCTCAATATGATATTGAATAAAAGTGATGATGCTGGCATTCTTTACTCATCCATTCTTTATTTCAAAGGGACCACCTCAAAGTTTTATCATTAGGTTTTTTGGTAATAGCCTTTAGAGTTAGGAATTTCTTTTTATCTCAAGTTTTTGAAAATCTTTTATCATGCCTAAATGCCCAGTAATTTTATCAAACATTTTCCTGTATCTATTACACTGATTTTTTTTTAATCTTGTAATCTATTAGTGTAATGAGTTATTTAAGTGCTTTTCTAATATTAAGCCAGCTTTGCATTCCTGGAATGAATACAACTTGGCCACACGCTTTAGTCTTTTTATATTTTGCTGGATTTGGTTTGCTAGCATTTTATTTGGAACTTTTAATTTTCATGACAGAAGTTCACTTGTAATTTTCCTTTTGGTAATATCTTTGTAGGGTTTTGGCATTAAGGCTTTTTTAGTCTCATAAATATTTTAAAAGTCACCCTTTTTGTAGCCTCCTGAAGACTGTATAAAATTGGAGTTGCTTTGTACTTCAGTGGTGGTAGAACTCACCAATGAAGCCATATTCTTTCTTTAGTAGTTATGATACTTACTACTCATATTTTCTGTTTCTTCTTCTGTCAGTTATAGCAAGTTGTCCTGTTCATTTATATTTTCAGTTTGTTTTAGTATAAGCTTGATCATAATATCTTTTTATTATCTCTTTATTGACCTTAGGACCTACAGTGATATCCTTAAAATAAATGATACTGCTTATTTGTGCCTTCCCTCTTTTTTTCTCCTTTGCCAGTCTCACAAGAGGTTTATAATTTTATTATTTTTTCAAAAAACAGAATTTTATCTTTTGAGCTTTTAAAATTATATGTTTGTTTTCTTTTTCTTTTTTTGCCATGCTATGCACAGCATGCCGGGTCTTAGTTCCCAGACCAGGGATTGAACCCGCACCCTTGGCAGTGAAAGCTCGGAGTCCTAACCATTGGATCACCAGGGAATTCCCATATGTTTGTTTTCTATTTCATTAATTTTGCTCCTCTTATTATTTTCTTCCTTATATTTCCTCTGGGTCTATTTTGGTGAATTTTCCTACGTTCGTAAGATAGATGATTTATTCATTGACTTAAAGGAAAAGAAGAAAAATTCTTCTTTCTAGTGTTAGTTTGTATCCCGCACATTTGATATAATTTCATTATCATTCAGTACAATTATTTTCTACTTTCATGTATTTTCTTCTTTGACCATAGGTTATTAAGAAACATATTTCCTAATTTCCAAACATTTGGTAATTTTCTAGTTATACTCTTGCTCTTGAGTTCTAGCATAATTGCATTGTGATCAGAGAAACCAGACTATATGAGCTCAATCTTTTGAAAGCTTTTTATTTTTTAATTTTTTTTAATTTTTGGCTGCGTTGGGATTTTGTTGCTTCACGTGGGCTTTCTCTAATTGTGGCGAGCGGGGGCTACTCTTCATCGTGATGCATGGGCTTCTCATTGCTGTGGCTTCTCCTGTTGCAGAGCACGGGCTCTTGAGCGCAGGCTAAGTAGTTGTGGCGCACGGGCTTAGTTGCCCCGCGACATGTGGGATCTTCCCAGACCAGGGCTTGAACCTGCGTCCCCTGCATTGGCAGGCGGATTCGTAACCTCTGTGCCACCAGGGAAGCCTCCTCAATCTTTTGAAAGTTTTGAAGCCTGTTTTATGGCCTGGCATATGGTCAACTTTTATAACTGCTTCACATGTGCTTGAAAAGACTGTTTACTCTGGGGTGGTAGGATAAAGTGACCTACCTGTGTTACTCATGTTGTTCCAGTTATGCAGATCATTCCTTATTTTTGCCTGCTTCAATTACTGGAATTAAGAGTGATAAAATTCCCCACTACGGCTGTGGATTTATCTATTTGTTTTGTAGTTCTGACTTTTTGGAATACATACTTTGAGGCCATATTGTAAATGCATAGAAATTCAGAATTATTATATCATCTTATTGAACTAAAACATTTATCACTTGAAATGTCCCTGTTTAACTCTACTAGTGCTTTTTGCCTTAAAGTTTATTTAGGTTTTATTAATATAGTCTCACCAGCTTTCTTTTAGTACTGTTTCCATAGAATGCCTTTGTCCACTCTTTTACTTTCAAATTTTCTGTGTCATTGTGTTTTAGGCATGTCTTTTGCAAACAAAAGTCTAGTCTGACGATCCTTGATTATTAACTGGAGCATTTAACCTGCTTACATTATTACAATTACTGATATATTTGGACAAAAGAAAATCCACCATTTTCCTATGTGCTTTCTATTTGTCCCAGCTGTTCATGTTCCTATATCTTTTTCCTTGCCTTCTTTTGGACTGGTAGAGTGATTTTATCATTTGTTTTTCTTCTCTTTTAGTTTCGAAGTTATATACTTTATTTCTATTATTTTAGTGATTACAACATGGATACTTGAAATTAAAACATGCATTCTTGGTGTATCAATGTCTAATGGTAATCTATATTCTACCCTCATTCCAGGTAACTCAAGGATTTTAAGCCATTTAACTATCTTTAGTTTCTTCTAGACTTACACATGTACTATTTTTGTGTGTACAAATATGAATACTGAGTCACCTCTCTGGGACTTCCCAGGGGGTCCCTGAGCAGACTGAAAACCATGAGACTACATGACCCAAGCCTCCATCCACCTTAACATTCTATATGCGTGGAATTGCACTTTAAAAATGTTAACCAAACCAGCCCTGTTGAGGATAATGCATTCTTAAAATGCAACTGCAGAGAAATGAAGCATGTGTTTTTCAGGTTTCCAAAAGCGAGGAGGTTGGCCCCTAAACAGGACCATCTCCTTTCAATCAAATACAATCAAAAAGCTGCAGAAAACACTGGTAGATCTGCATATAAAATGAGGTATATTCAGATGATGCTAAAAGAACTGTAGTTGCCAGTAGCCCTGTAGTTCACCCAAGATGATCCTAGAAGAGCAGAACTGCTTTATTTCCTGCCAAAAATATTTTTGTTTTCCTGTTTCCCCAGCAGACCCAGGCTTGTGGTCCCTTTTGACACTGTGGATGCAGAAGGAAGAGACAAAGTCCTTTCTGTATATGGATGTACAGATTTGTCCAAATGAAATGAGGAAGCAAATTTAAGCTGCATGTTTGTTTGGTTGAGAAGGAATACATTTTTTCTCATCATAATCACAAACTAAAGCCATTAAAAAGGTATTACCAGTTTCTGGGGGGAAAAAGTAGGAGATATTGCTTGGCAAAATTAAACTTCCATTAAATTATGCTCAACACAAGCCCTGAAAGTAGAGAAGTTTTTACCATTTATATTTAATTTAGTTCAGTAAAGCGGAGACACATTTTCTCTAGCATGGCTAAATATATTAAACACACTTATTCTCGTTATCCTAAATTTTCACCTGTGCCTAAAGCTATGAGATAATGTAACCATTTCTTTGACATCTTGTTGTGGGAAGTAAGCACCTTTATTTTATATAGCACCCTGCTGGCTTCTCTGCCCCAACTTGGGCATCCAAGGCTACAAGCGGAGACATCACAACACTAAGCTGCTCACTTTCTCCAAGAGCTCAAACTGTATTTCCCAATTAGGAAATGATGTTTCTCTCACTTCATGGTGATAGAGGGGGAAGTTACAACTTCTAAAGAGCAAATAACTCAGCTTTGAGTCATACAGTCATTGGTCCCCTGGGGAAGAAATTCCAGAAGCTCTGACTCTCTGGATGTAATTTAAGTCTTTACAATCTCAGAACCTGTATCTCTAAAGAACCCACAAGACCCTCTGCTCCAGACTTATTTTGTTCCCATCCTACAGATGAGACAGTTGATGCTCAGAGACATTAAATGATTTGTCCAAGGTCATAAAACTATGGAACAATTACCAGTGTTCCTCAATGTTTAAATCATGTTTCCTCAAGCTCAGAAAATACATGAGAATGAAGATTCTAGAATCCACCCCAATATGAAGCAAGTTTCATTTTAACGGCAGCTTTACCCTGCAGCAGCCTGTACCAGCATCTTACCGATCTCCAGTCTTCACTGGGAATGGGAGACACAGCACCACAACAACTACAAAATCACATTCACAGTTTTTAAGGAGCACAAAGCCCCTCACTCAACTCTCTCCTTAACTTTCAGGGTCTATTGATGGGTGAGGTAGGCTTGTAATGTCTTTTGCAGACCAGAGCTTGACAGAGGTTGAAAGCATCTGTCAAAAGAACCCAGGCCTCCCGTTTTGCCAGTGAGGACAGCCGCCAGATTTTGCTGTTAATAGGCTCCCATGCAGGCAGTTATTTTAGCAATGATTCTGTGGGTCTTCTGTGGCACATCTTGATTTAAAGTGAAATGTCAAAAAGCACTTCTCAACCACTCAAAGCTTCCAGGGTTTCTCACTTTTAACTGATTGGACAGAAAGGAAGGCAGCCTTCAAAACTGTTCTATAGACGTACGACTAGATTATTCAGTCTCTTCAAATTCAGAAAATAATTTGGAGAGATGGTGACTGAAGAATCTGATTTCTGGCTAAGAAATACTTTCCCTAAGGTCAGATGGAATTGGAAAGAGAGAGTTTATGGGAAAAATGCCACTGTGACCTTAAATGTGAAATCTTTGGGTTGACACCATAATGAGGAATAGGGTGCTATTAAAATATATTGCAGATTTTAATAACTCCACTAGCAGTAGACCAAAAAAAAAAAAAAAAAAGGCTTAAGCTCAGAATAATTCTGGGAAGAAGGGTTTTGCCAAGGAGATTTTAATGTCAAGAATGTATGTGAGGCTAAAAATAAGGAGCTCACGCGCATCCCAGAGCCGTGGGTGGGGATGTATATATAATCAAATTAAATTATTCCACTTCCACTTATGGAAAAATCTGATGATAAAAGTTGACTAGAAAACATTTAGTCATATTTCACTTGGATTATGCTTATATATACCAAACTCCGGACTTGTCAAAATAAGCCTCACCAGTGCTTCCCAGCCAAGGTGTTAGATAGACAATGGGTGCGACATGCAAAAATGATAAAGATCTTACAGCAACATCATGCCTGGAAAAGCCACAGGAATTCAGCTCCCAACTAAAGAGAGAGAAGTGTCCCTGAGGTATGAGGAATGGAGCCCAGAGTGGTCTAAATGTAGAATGCAAAGGGAGGAGCCCTCAGAGAGCCGAAAAGCCATGTGTTGAGACCCAGGTCCCAACTCGCAGAGCCTGGAGGTCAGGGACCCATGACTTTTTGTACTATTTCTTTTCCTACCAGAGAAAGTACCCCTCAATTTCAACCTTGCTCTGGAGGGCCAGCATTTGTGTTCTTTCTACAAATCATTTGTTGATACAATGAGACTGTGAGGTTGGCTGCTGCCAACACATCCATCTGTCAACCAAGGCCATCTGCAGAGGAGACACAAAGCTTCAATGCCTGGAAGTGAATTTGTTGGCATTTCAAGACAAACATCTCTTTGGCTACAACTACTGAAACTTAAATCCAAAAATGGGAGGAAAATCTAGGCCCAGGTAAGACTTTTATTTACTTCTTAAACTGTAATTGTAAGACACATGTACCATGCTTCTTTAGTCCCTTCTGCTTGCCCAAGCCTAGGCCCTGGGCCAGTGAAGTCTCTGTCCATTGATTCTGGTGCTGACCAGTGGGACGGACAGCTGGGAGTGGTGGGGAAAGACGGGGCATCTTTCCTGGCTGGTGTGAATAGTATGTGACTTCATATTGGCTAGAACTTGCCAATGCAGGTGACACACACTCATTAGGGTGTTTTCCTTGTGCATCCCCCAAGTGATGAAAAGTGCAGGGTGGAGAAGTTGGCTCAGGCCTCGTGCACATGCCCAGGGTGCTGATGGGGACCCAGGAGAGCCGATGGGGCTCAGGCTAGCAATACCACTGCCTCAGGGTCTACATGAATTCTGGCTTGGACAGAATCTGCATCTCATGCCTCTCAGTTCTCTCCTGACATGTCATTCTGGAATCCCGTGATCTTTGCTCCCTAGAGAAAGAACAGAGCACAGAGGAAAAATAATTTGACCTGATGAAAAGGGAAGTAGGGATGTTAAGAGCTAACAGTTATGGAGACTGTATTAAGAATCAGACATTATGCTAAGCACTTTATATGTAATACCCCTCACCTTCCTTCCCCACCACTCACAGCCCTCCTTCCTACTGGTCAGGACCAGAGCCCAATGGACAGAGACATCACTGGCTAAGAGGTAGGCACTGCTGTTAGCCCCTTTTTACACGTGAGGAAACAGAGGTTTATGGAAGTTAAATAACTTTCCCTAGGTCACGTGTAGCTGTGAATCAGCAATGGCAGCATCAAACCCAAGCCTGCAACCATTCTACAATTCTATCACGGAGACAAGAGGAAAGGGGAAGAGAGGGGAGTGCGGCAACGAGCGAGAGGCCAGAGGCAAGGGGGGGCAGGGGATGGTAGCCATTCTAGTACTTATCAAAGATTTTTAGGATCATTGAGAAATGCTACCAGCCATAATTCTAGGAGGACTTGAAAGATCTTGTCAATTGATGGAGGAGAGATCCAGTGGAGGGCATCAAACCCAAACCTGAAACCATTCTACTGTTCTATATCCTATGGATTTTTCCACCTATTCCCTGTAGCTTGTGCAGTAAAACAGCTGAAAAACAGCTGAAAAACAGCAGACTGAGTAGATGTGGGAGGGATCTAATTTCAGCTCTGCAACTAATTATTCATATAATCTCAATAATGTCATGTAACCTTGTGAGCCTGAATTTATCTGTAAAATGATAATAATGCTTCATGTTCTGCTATCACCAAGGCATTGTATTGCGACAACTCACGTAGGGAAGCTTTGAACTAAAAAAAAAGGTCTTCTGTATGTGACCTGATTAGGATGGTTGCTATAAGAGGTGATGTAATATAGGAGAAAGCATGAGCCATGGATGAGGCTGGATTTGAATTTGTCATACTAGCGGAACATTTTTGACCCTCCAGTGTCTCATCTATAATCTGCCAGGGAGCTCTGGCATGAGGAAGACACAGGTTGGAGGTGACTGCAGTGGGCATCCCCATGTCTGACCCAGGCAGGAATGCCCCTTACCCGCAGGGGAAGCAGATGGAGCTGCTGAAAACACAGTAGATGAGGGGGTTGATGGCGTTATTCAAGGCCGGCAGGTTCTGAATGATCACAGAGGCATAGAAACGCTCCTTAGTGTTTGGAAGGAGGCTGAAATTGTCCAAGATATCGAAGAGGAAGTACGGACTCCAACAGCAGATGAAGGCTGGGGAGAAAAGAGCCGTTAGCACCATAGCAGCCCACAGCCCAGGGGGCCCTCTGTGTTGGCCCTGATTGCAGCTTCAACTAGGAGCTTCCTTAGCACCTGGAATCTCTCAGAAATACTTAGAACAGTTGTGTGTGTGTTAACGTTAATGTCATATTAAACACACACATCTACACATACATACATTACATCCCACAGATGCATTGCTAAAATTGAGTAAATTTGCTGGAGCTTCTCTATTTGTAAAGGGAGGCTCCAATCTGACCACTGTAGGGATTACTGAAAGGCTGGGAACTGTTCAGCATGGCCTTAGCCTCTCATTCTACACAGTGTGAAAGAAAACCCAGCAAATCCCTTTGGAGACTCTATGGGAAAAGACAGAAAAGGGAGCACTTTGCCCAGATAGTGACTCCTGATTTGCGGTAGATGAGGCGAAGGGTGGTACCTAATGTTTCAAAACACAGCCTGGCTAAGTCACAAGATTCTCAATTTTCTTTTCCATTTCTAAGTCAGCCACTCCAGAAAACACCAACCCTATACCTCTTACAAATCAGTTGGTGTGGGTAAGACTCTGTCTGATTTCTGTTTGGATCCAAATCCTCAGAGGAAAGGGATGAGAAATGGAGATCCAGAGTGTGATGGCCAGTTTTATGTGTCACCTTAACTGGGTCATGGGGTGCCCAGATATTTGGTTAAACGCTATTTCTGGTTGTTTCTGTGAGACTGTTTCTGAATGAGATTACCATTTGAATTTGTAAACTAAAAAAAGCAGATTGTCTTCTCCACTATGAGTGGGCATTATTCTATCCACTGAAGTCTTGAATACAATGAAAAGGCTGAGTGGGACTTCCCTGGTGGCTAGTGGTTAAGAATCCACCTGCCAATGCAGGGGACATGAGTTTGATCCCTGGTCCAGGAAGATCCCCCATGCCACGGACAACTAAGCCTGCGTGCCACAACTACTGAGCCTGTGCTCTAGAGCCCAGGAGACACAACTACTGAACCTGCACTCTAGAGCCCACGAGACACAACTACTGAGCCCACGTGCCACAACTACTGAAGCCTGCACACCTAGAGCCCATGCTCCACAACAAGAGAAGCCACTGCAATGAGAAGCCCGCACACTGCAACGAAGAGTAGCCCCTGCTTGCTGCAACTAGAGAAAGTCCGTGCTCAGCAATGGAGACCCAACGTAGCCAAAAATTAATTAATTAATTAATTAATTTTTTAAAAAAAGAAAATATCTTCCTAACACTGGTTAGGGGAAAAAATTTAAATAAATAAAAAAGGCTGAGTGAGAGGTGAGTCACTCTGTCTGCTTGACTATCTTCTAGCTTCTCACTTTGACTCAGACTGAAACTATACCTTTAGCTCTCCTGGGTCTATAGATTTGGGGACTTCTCAGCTCCACAATCATGTGAGCCAATTGCTTATAATAATCTCTTTACATATATATCTATCTTTTATTTCTCTGGAGAACCCAGATTATTACCACAGAGATAATCCTTATTGGGGTTGACTGGACACACACATGTGCTCCCCTACTTTCTTGCTGCATCCTCTCCACCCTTTTTCTCCCCCTTTCTCACGCATAGATTTTTCCTCAGAGAAGTCAGGCTTCCTTTGCCATCTGGCTGCAGGAACCAACTTTCCTCCGTAACGGTTTGACTGACTTTTTTTTTTTTTTTTTTTTGCGGTACGCGGGCCTCTCACTGCTATGACCCCTCCCGCCGTGGAGCACAGGCTCTGGACGCGCAGGCCCAGCGGCCATGGCCCACAGGCCCAGCCGCTCCGCAGCACGTGGGATCCTCCCAGACTGGGGCACAAACCTGCGTCCCCTGCATCGGCAGGCGGACTCCCAACCACTGCGCCACCAGGGAAGCGTTGACTGACACATTTTTTACCCCAGACCTTGGCAATCTATTAAAATGGAGCAATTCAAACACAAAGACCACTAAACATTCTGGGCTCAGGTGGTGAAGCCTGGCATTGGCCCAGAATAGTGGTTCTGGGGCATGGAGGGGCAAAGCTTCCATTTGGGGGAATTTTTAAAATGCATGTTTATGTATTTGTGTGTGTTAGGGGAGGATTCTGGTTTTCCTAGGGATACCGGTCCTCCTGCACGATACGGGCAGTCCCACCCATGTCCCATACATCCTTCAAATGTTATGTGGCAGAGAACCCTGTTTATAATGATCCCAATCTAGAAACCTAACTCTGTTTTATATATGAATACAATATTTTAAATAAATACTGAGTCTTCCAGAAGTGTAATTCCCTTGCAAATAGAGGAAAGATTACTTTGTTTAATTTGGAACTTTAGCAGGATTTGCTCACCTGCTGGGAAAATAAAGTCACTGGCAGCAATACTGCTTAGTTTTCATGTCTCCATGAAAACACACGTGCATTGGTTTTCATTTGGAGCTATTACTACTTCATTGGGCTGTGCCCAAGTATTTCTATATTGAAATCTGTGTTATTTTATTATAAATTATTTTCTTTCTATTCCTCCTTTATATTATTGTATATTGATCCTTTAAGAATTATGTTAACTAGATAGTTTTATGTATACATTTCATTTCAGCGTGGTAAAGGGGCATTACAAAATGTTATAGGAAGGAGCGTTTGGGTCTGATTGGGCTGTTGACACTGGCTGACCTCCTTGTGGACAGCACTGCTCTCTGACTAAAGGGAGCCCAGTGCCTGGGAATATAGTGCCTGATTACGAAAGGCTATATTGGCTCTGAAACACATGTATAAGGTATGTTTCCTAACTCAACATCCGGGGAATGTGCATCTGTGCTTCTGATTATCTGGGAAGGCAAGATAATCTTTGATCTACTTCAGAAGCTTCTGGGAAAGGATTTTGAGCCCTGGTGGGTGGTATATGCTTTATTCCCAGGTCTGCCTGCAGTGTTGTTTTGTGACTATGTTCTGCTTGCTGAGTCACACTGTTTGTGGTCTGTTTGGCATTTTGCAGCTGCATTTTAGAAAGGTGAGCTGGACGGTTCTGGTGATTTGATATACTAGAAGAGCTAACATGAGAGCTATGCTCCCAGAGCTCCCAAGAGCTGCAAGAAGGGTAGGGAGGGGTAGTATTTGAGCTAAATAAAAAGGAAATGGTACAAATCCCTTTCCTTCTTGCATAACCTCATTCATTCATTCAACTAATATTAATTAAGCACCTAGTGTGCGTGGACCCCCTAAGGCCTTGGATAATAATGTAAGGAAAACAAAAGCAAAAGTCATTGCTCTCATGGATTTCTTATGCCAGCAGGGGAGACAGACAATAAGCAGATCAATATCTATCCTATACTGTCAGGTAGAAGTAGAAATATGAAGAAAAATAAGGTAGGGTAAAGATTACAGGAGAGCTATTTAAGACTTATCAAGGAGGTTTTTCTGAAGAGGTGGTATTGTTGGAAAACAAGATGATGTGAGGGATAAGCCATGCCACCATCTGAAGGCAGAACATTACAGGTGGGGGAAACGGTGCAAGGTATGAACAAGTTGACATTTTGAAGAAATAGCAAGAAAACCGTTGTGACTGTTATAGAATAGGAAAGGGGGAGAGCAGGGGAATGGGGTTGGAGACTTGGCTGGGGGATAGATCACAGAGGCCATCTAAGACATGGGAAAAAGTAGGACTTTATTCCAATGTAATGGGAAGCTATATGTGGGTTTGCAGGGTAGTGATAGTGTCTGATTTACATTTTTAAAAAGATCACATTGGCTGCTTTGCAGGGAAGGAATAAGAGATCAGCTGCAGTGTTCCAGGGAGAAGTTGGTGGGAGCTTAGACCAAAAAAATAATTGCATAGATGCTGAGAAATGGTTGGATTCGAGATCTCTTTTGTAGGTAAAGCCTCTAGGCCTTACTGATGGACTAGGTATGTGAGATGGGAGAGAAATAGAATCATGACAGACAGATGATTCTTAGGTTTTTGGTGTGGACACTGGGTGAAAGATGCTGTCATTTACTGAACTGGGGTCAATAGGAGGAAGAGTTATCTTGCAGGAGGTAGGAGAGCATGAGACTTCTGGGTTTTCATGTCGAGTATGATAAGCTTATTAGAAATTATACACAGAGATTTCAAGTAGAAATCATAGATATAATTTCCAAGCAAAGGAAGTGTTCCAAAGAAGGACGAATCAAATGTTGCTTAGAAGTCAAGTAAGGTAAAGATTGAGAATTGATACTTGGCATTTTGTTGGTTGTGGTGACCTTGATAAGGATGCCTTTACTAGAGTAATAGGAAAGAAAGCTAACAGAAATAGACTCCAGAGAATGAGAGGTGAAAAGTGGAGGAGTTCTGCTAGAAAAGAGAGTGTTAAAGAGGGTCTGTTATGGGAGAGTTTATCGAGGGACCTATTACAGTATGCTTGTGTGCATACGATCCAGGCAAGGGAGACATCTGTGGGGGTGAGGAGATGACTGGAGAAGCATATCTTGAGTTGGCAGGAAGGAATGGGATACAGGGCTCAAGTGAGCATTTTGGATTTAGAAAGAAGCAGAGACAGTTTATCCATGGTAATAGGAGAACAGACAGACAGAGATGCAGGTAGGTCCATGGATGTGAAGGCAGGAGAATGAGGAAGTTCTATTCTGATAGAGTATTTTCTCAGTGAAATAAGAATCAGGGTCATTAACTGAGAGGGTGGAAGGGAGAGAAAATTTTGAAGGTTTGAGAATAACAAAGAACGTACACCAATCTGACATATATTAGGTACTCTAGAAATACCTTTTTTTTTTTTTTTCCTGAGATGAGGTGACTTTATGGGTGTTAAGAGTAGAGAGAAAGGAAAAGGAAAGGGAAGACGACAGTAGGGTGGAGAGAAGATAAGGCATCCATTAGGGAAGGATTTATAGTGACCTTGACATTAACTATCCAGAAGAAATGGAATGCCACTTTTGTCTTCCTCTGGTTGATGGACTTCAGCCCTGGGGAGAGTGTGCCTTCAGGAAAGCAACTGGGTCAACGGGATGATGGTGAGCATCAGCTTCAGCTAGTTATGTCCTAATTGATTTTCTCCACATTACGCACCCCAGGGCTGTGGTGGACAACAATATTCATAAAGAGAGTGATTAGAAACCAAATGTCCGCCCTTGAAGGAGGCATAGATGGACTGATTAGCTTCACATATTCTTATCTAAACAGACAAAGGTAGAAGTGCCCGTAGACAGATTTTTTAATTGTATGGGCTCTCTACCTACCAGGTTCTAGGTACAAATTTGCTTTTGGAACGTCCACACAGTTCTGCAACAAAAGGAGGGACGTTGCTTACCAAGAATGATGACAATGCTATACTTGATGGCATTGATTTTTGCCTTTGAGATGAGCCCTCAGTTGGAAATGGTGCACCGCTTTCCATCTGCAGGCACAAAAGGAGAATGGTAAAATAAATGCTGCTTCTGCCAATAGAAGCATCATAGGTTACACCCACAGTTGTCATGGGACCACTTCCATCTTCCTCACCTATGCCCAGGAAGACCCTCCTTGGACATTTTCCTAAAGATGACTCTGGGCTGGATGCTGGAAACTGCTCAGTTTGCAGCTTAATATAAAATGCAAATGCATTGGGACATCCATACTCCCTCAACAGGCTTGGCTGGATGCCCTGAATCAACTGAAGCTGGAATTAGCCATGTGACCACAGGGGGCGATGCTGAGACACCCGTCTTGTCCCTTCAGCAACCTAGGGCAAAGCGGTTTGCCTAGAATTGTTACCCCAGACTAACGTACTCATTTAACTCAGAAACCCTACTCTCGAGAAAAGCTCAAGCGGGGCTATAATAAAAACCTGTCCCAAGTAGGAGCCTGGTTATAACTTTAAGCCTATGTGGGTTGTTTGATAGTAAAACGTGTGAGGGTTAAATGTAAGGATCCACTAGAATGTAAGCTTAATGGAGACAGAGACTTTGTTGTTTCTGCATCCTCTAAACTTAGTGAATGATGAATAAATATTTGTTGAACGAGTTAATATAAACCTCTCTCTAGTCAAGAAGTAGTGGTGAAACAAATACTGATTAGGATGGGCAGAATTCAGTGCAATAATTCTTAGTAGAAGGAGTAGTTAGATGACAAATTTGGGGATGGAGATGTTGTACATAAGGTGCCTTGATGTTGTGGGAGAGTTTTTACTGTCAGGGCTTCTACCAGACCATATGGTGCCTTTGTGAAAATTGTGAAAAGGTGCCCTCTCTCTGGATATATGCAGACCTGCCCCAGGGCATACCCTCAATGAGGGAGTCATGGATAGAATGCTAGCCCCACACACCCTCAGCTGCGTGCCATTGATTAAGGCTCAAGGGGCACAACTCTAGTGGTGGCCCAGGTCAGAGGCCCACCCAGGGCACCTGAGTCATATGGGGCAGGGCGGTTATACCCTAGAGGCCAACTACTGTGCTCGCTGGTCCTCACTACATCATTCAGATTTCACGTTTGAAGTGTATTTAAATCCTCATGGAAACTGGTGTGAAATTTACCTTTGCACTATTTATTCTACCCCCTCTCCAATCCAATCCAGTCCAACCCACCAAGCATAGCACATCTGCTAAGAGATAAGGACCGAACAAAATAGGCTAAAATACAGTTCCTCTTCTCTAGGAACTTTCAATCCAGCAGGAAAGATCACACACTCCGCACATGGCTGGGTGAGATGAGAGCGACGAAAACCAAAACCCGACTATGAACGAAGAAGTAAGCCACCCCCTTACCGTTAGGCAGAGGAGGCCGCGTGGCAGAGGCAGAGATTCCCAAGGCAGAGCCGGGGGTAGGGGCGTGGGATTGGGAAAGACGTGTGAAGCAGAGGGAACGTCCTCAGCCAAGACACGGAAACAAGAAAATGTAGGAAGCGTTTGGACCTCGGTGAGTCATCTCGCTTGGCTGGAGCCTGAGAGGACGCTGGATTTGAGAGTGGGGAGAAGAACTGAGGCCAAAGTGGGAAGACCTTGAATGTCTCCCTGAGGAGTTTGGGCTGAATTTCTGAGACAGCTACCAGCCATCGAAGCTTCTGAGTGTTTTCACAGCGGGAACACTTACTCACTGGAGAGGACAAACTGTTAGCAGGAATCATAGGAATAAGGGGCTTTTTATGTGCAATGAACTGAAATGCTAATTAGAATTGATTTTTATTTCTTAATGTCTCCCCTGGAAGGCCACTCCTAGGCACTATTAGGGCCTTCAAGTCATTCCGTGCATTTCACAGCACCACAAAACTTCAGCGGTGTAAGGAAGCAAGTGCTTCAGAAGCATTTACAGCCGTGGTTCTCAAGTGAGGGCGATATTGCCCCCTGGGTTATATTTGGAAATGTCTTTTTGCAGTACGCAGGCCTCTCACTGTTGTGGCCTCCCCCCTTGCGGAGCACAGGCTCCGGACGCACAGGCTCAGCGGCCATGGCTTCATGGGCCCAGCCGCTCTGCGGCATGTGGGATCTTCCCAGACCAGGGCACGAACCAGTGTCCCCTGCATCGGCAGGCGGACTCTCAACCACTGCGCCACCAGGGAAGCCCTGGACACATTTTTGATTGTCACAAATGATTGGGGGTGGGTGCTACTGGCATCTAGTGGGCAGAGGCCAGGATGCTGCTAAACATCCTTCAGTACACAGAACAGCCCCTCACAAAAAAGAATTATCTAGTTCAAAACACTGATAGTGTCAAGGCTGAAAAGCCTTGATTTTCAAGGTGATATCTTGGGAAGGATACAGACTTTAGGGTCAAACCTGAATACACCCTCCAGCTCCACAACTTACTAGCGGTGTCACCTTATGCAAATTGCCTACTGTTTCTAGCCTCCGTTTCCCACTTTCAAACATGAAGCATAAAACATCAAACTTACAGAGTTATTTTGATAATTAAAATAAAATAATGTATTCAAGATGCCAAGCCCCACACTGAGAATGTCAATTCCCTTATTAGTTGGGATGAATAGGTTTTAACGGTATTTCAGGAGGTATGAGCTGCCTTTATGGAAGTGAACAGAAGATATTACCATATACATTTAGATAGGCTATTATACAATGTTATCTGTATATAGGAATTGTATACATCAAATAATTATCAGGGTGGGATTATAGCCATGGGAGGCAAGTAAAAGACAGCAGATCAGGGCTTCCCTGGTGGCGCAGTGGTTGAGAATCTGCCTGCTAATGCAGGGGACACGGGTTCGAGCCCTGGTCTGGGAGGATCCCACACGCCGCGGAACAACTAGGCCCGTGAGCCACAACTACTGAGCCTGGGCGTCTGGAGCCTGTGCTCCACAACAAGAGAGGCCACGATAGTGAGAGGCACATGCACCACGATGAAGAGTGGCCCCTGCTTGCCACAACTAGAGAAAGCCCTCGCACAGAAACGAAGACCCAACACAGCAAAAATAAATAAATGAATTAATAAACTCCTACCCCCAACATCTTCTTTAAAAAAAAAAAAAAAAAAAAAAAAAAAAAAA
>NW_020837949.1:42243347-42352961 GCF_003676395.1 Aethalodelphis obliquidens
AGTGCCACAACTACTGAAGCCCGCATGCCTAGAGCCTGTGCTTCGCACCAAGAGAACCACCTGATGAGAAGCCCACGCACCCCAACGAAGAGTAGCCCCCACTCGCTGCAACTAGAGAAAGCCCATGTGCAGCAACAAAGACCCAATGCAGCCAAAAATAGAAAAATAAATAAAATTAATAAATTTATTTTTTTTTAAATTGTGTCTTTTCAAAGTATCTCCATTTGCTGGACTAACAGCTGGCTCCTAAACAGTATGGCTCTGAAGACTTAGTTGATTTTTCAGAAAACTTCTCGAGAATGACATTTGTGCTCTGAAATCTGCTTAAAATGGAAACTTGCAGTACTTTCCATAGAGCAAATGGGTGACAATATAATCAACTCCTGCCCTTCGATCTCCCAATGAGATCAGTGAAAAGCATATTTAATCTGACCACTCTAGGAAATGCAAAGCCTCCATCTCCTAAAGATGGCTCTTCAAAGTGAGCTGAGCTATAAAATCCCAGTATTCTCCTTTATTGGGAGATGAAAGGATTATTTCTACTCAGGCCATGGGGCTGAGCTGGAGCCAGAAAAGCAGTTAAATTCAGCAGTCACTGTGCATTAATAGGGGGTAGCCGAGAGGCGGTGGGTCGATTAGATTCAGGACTGAAAGCAGCATGCTGCCTTAGGCTGTCTTAGTTCAAGGATGCATCCCTAGTGGGGGCCCACGCTGGAGGGTTAGTGTCCAAGTGGCCAGTTCCTGCTCCTTGCCTTCCTATGGTTCATGCCCCTTGCAGAGTCACTGGGAACCTATTTTTCTTGTGTGCTGAGCCCATGAAGGGGAGCCAGTGGTATCTAGGGATTTTAAGTGAAGCAGAATTTATTCCTGGTGGGTGGAGGGGACCTACAATGGACCTACAATGAGTCCAGGTGATTTGTTTGTTAACAAGGAAGACTACCTGGTTAATATTTTAAAATAAATATTTTTTCATATGTTGGGAACTTTACGTACTTCAGGTTTATTTTAAAAATTAAACATTTTAGCGGTTATGCCTGATTGCCTGATTTCTAAAATTTTTAAACTTAAAATTCACTTTCAATTTCTGATCATTGATGACCTCTTTATCTACGAATATAACCTGAATGTTAACTATTTTTAGCATGTTATGTCTCATCTGCTTAGCTGCAGGACTTTGGCCACTTCCTTTTTTTTTTTTTTTTTTTTCCCTTAGTGGTGTTTATTAATTGATTTTTTTTTTAACATCTTTATTGGGGTATAGTTGCTTTACAATGGTGTGTTAGTTTCTGCTTTATAACAAAGTGAATCAGTCATACATAAACATATGTTCCCATATGTCTTCCCTGTTGCGTCTCTCTCCCTCCCACCCTCCCCATCCCACCCCTCCAGGCTGTCACAAAGCACCGAGCCAATATCCCTGTGATAGCTAGATAGGAGGAGGTATGACCTAACTTACCTAACTCACAGCCTTTTCTGTTCCTCAGCGCCTCAGCTCAGGCAGAACCAGGAACCCTGACAGACCTAAAATAATTGTGGCAGAGACAGGTTAGCTATACACCAAATCCTTTCTTTGCCCCCGGGGCACACAGAGAGACTACATTTCCCAGTCTCCCTTTCAGCAGGGGGTAGTCATGTGACTAAGTTCTGCCTCTAGGAACATGGGAAGAATCCATATGTACCATTCCCAGGCCTGGCTCAGATAAACCCCCTGAGTAATCCTTGACTCTCTCTTCCCCCCTCCCCAGACTGCTGGATGCTGATGCTAAGCAATACCTTAGCAGCCATCTGTTAAGAGTGGCAGAATCTCCATCTGCTTGAGTTTCTGAATGACTGTGTATCCATCCCTTTGACCTTTACTGTTAATTGGACTTTAATTGAACAAGAAACAAACTTCTATTTTAAGGCTACTGTATTTGGGGGTTTCTCTGGTATAGCTGCTAGAGTTTCCTTAACTAAAGCAGAGATTGGTGCTTCATGTGCAGCGCTGTCATAACACAAACCTAAAACATGTGGCATTGGCCTAGTGAGCAGGCAGCAGGTAATAAGGAAACTGATAGGGAAAGCTGGGACACTAGAGATGCATTGGATAGAACTGTTATATGTGATGCTTTGGAAGGCAGATTGTGTGCCTACTGAGACTGGACCCCCAGGGAGGGTACAAGGGTGGTGTGGAGTTAGGACTCTCCAGAGAAACAGAACCAATAGGATATATATATGTGGAAATTTGTAATAGAAATTGACTCATGCAGTTATGGAGGCTGAGAAATCCCATAATCTGCTGTCTGCAAGCTGGAGAACCAGGAAAGCTGGTGGTATAATTCAGCCCAAATCCAAAGGCATTTTCATGGGAGAAATACCAGGGGAGATGATGGTATAAGTCTAAGTCCAAATGCTGGAGAAACAGGCAACCAATGGTGTAAATCTCTAAATCCTAGTCTGAAGTCCCAAGAACCAGAAATGCTGATGCACGAGAGCAGGACAAGATGGATGGCCCAGCTCGAGCAAATTTACACTTCCTTTGCCTTTTTATTCTCTTCAAGCCTTCAGTGGATTGGATGATTCTCACTGGCATTGGTAAGGACAATCTTCTTTACTTAGTCTACAGATTCAAATGCTTCCAGGAATGCACTCCAGACACACCTAGAAATAATGTTTTGCCAGCTGTCTGTCTAGGGCAATCAAGTTGACACAAAATTAACTACCACAGTTGATAAACAGAATGTTAATAGTGTGTGTTGATTGCCACCAGCTGTGTTTAGCAAAGTATTAGAAAAAAGAGATGAACTCAGACAAGAGTTGGTTGGTTTATGAACAAAAATGAAAGGAAGTTAAAAGAATGTCCTAAAATTTGGGATCTTGTAGAGTTGCAAGGGTCAATTGCTCCTAGCCCCTCGTAGCACCAGCTATATACTTTGCGTGGCCAGGTACAAAATGAAAATGCGAATGTGTATACCTTCTGAGTGTGCAGGTCTTGTGCCGATGAAGCCTGAACCCAAATTCAGTTATTACAGTGAGGAGTTTAAACCAGCAATGAGGGGAAGACCAGACTAAGGATGTGGCCTCCCACCTATTGTTTCAGATGGCTTCAAGCTAGCTTCTATTCAGATAGGGGAAAGGGATTGGATGAGGAAGCAAAGACACAAGTCAGACCTGAGAATTATTTTCAGAAAGACTTTTTGAATATGGTGATTGCTGACATGTGAAACTGACTGGAAGCAAATAAATCAGAAGTCTACTAAGTTTTTTAGGAGTGATATTGCCAGATGAACCATGAGGTTTATATCTTTGTCAATACTTAGAAATAACAGACTTCAAATTTTTTACCAGTCCTGTGAGTGGAAAATTGTATCTAATTGAAGTTTAAATGCACACTTTCCTGATTTATCAATGAGGTTGAGAATCTTATTTTTGGCTGTTTCTCTTTTCCCTCCTGTGAAATGTCTGTTTGTGCCTTGCTCATTTTTCTTCTGTTTATCTTTTTAAAAAATATATTTGATTGATTTTTAGGAGTTCTTCATACATTCTTCATACATTTTCCCAGATTACGTGTTGCAAATAGCTTCTCCCACCTTTTGGCTTGACTTTTAAATATAAATAGAGTCAAATTTATCCATCAATTTTTTGGTTTAATGTACCTTGTATCTTGTATCTCGTTTAAGAATTCCTTTATTCTAATGTCATAAAAATAACACCCTACATTTTCTTTAAAAATTTTTTAAAGTCTTACATTTCACATTTAAGTCTATAACTTCCTGGAATGTAATTTTGCCTAAGAATTAAGGTGAAGTTCCAATTTCATTTCTTTCCCTATGATCTTCTGACATGTATCAAGTTCTCATATATGTGTAGGTCTATTTGGGGGCTGTTTTATTTTCCATTTTTCTATTGAATTGTGTCAATACCATACTCTATTAATCATTCTAACTTTATGATAAATCAATATTTGGTTCAGTAAACCTCTACTACCTTGTTCTACTTCTCCAGAACTGTCTTCATGGCTTTTTCTTGGTACTTGAAATTTCCATGTATGTTTTTAAATTGGCTTGTCAAGCTCAGTAAAATGTCCCATTTCAGTTTTGATTGGAACTGCATTAATCTGTAGGTCATTTGAGGAGAATTGACATCTTTATGGTACTGAATCTTACTATCCACGAACATGCTATAAGTGTCATTTATTTATATATGTATATATTTTTCATAAAGTTCTTTATGTCTTTTGCTGATGGTGTTGATTGCAAAGAAGCCATTTTACTCTCATGTACTGATGAAGAAAGGTACTTAATGAGCTTATTTCAAGTTCATTTAGTTAGAGGTGAACAGGACTCTAACCCACTTCCTAATCCAAAAATTTTTCTTCACCTCTTTCTGCCCCATTTAATTGGAAACATGTACTTTGGATATAGCATGGATCACATCACATCTTCCAAGTCATGATGGACAGACTCAGTTATATCAGATATCTTATGATATAACTTAAGATATATCTTAAGTTATATAACTTAAGATATATCTTAAGTTATATAAGATATCTTATGCATATTTCATGGGTGCACCTCCCCCATCTCCTGCCCCCATGCGATAAATGTTCTGTTTTATAGGAGTAAACACCCCTGGGCATCAAGAGCAAGCTCATTTATGAAAGATAACCTACGGGATTGGAAACCTCATATTCTCTACCTCTCGCCTTCCACGCACTTGTTTTTGGGAAAGTCTGTAGATCATTTATTAAATAGTTCTTTCCTTTCCTTTCTGTCAGCCTTTGAGGGGGAGAAATAGACATACTTGCCAGAAAGAAGAGTGATTCTTAAACTTGAATTTTGCAGCCTGTGTTTACAAAGTGAGCTTCTGTTCACGCTAATCATTGCTTATGTCCCCTCATTGATGAGCAGTAATCCTGGGGTACTAACACCACTGGAGATCCTACTTACCAGCCAACTCCAGAGCTACTTGGCTGTAATGACAGATAGAAAACCAAGTGAGTTCTGCTTATGAATAAGATGTAGAGAGTATACAGGCTTTTGAAACCACCATCTGCCTGCTCCTCATTCCAGAAAGGGGTCAGTGATGCTGATATAAAGATACAGACAACTGAAACATAGGTGTGATGGACATATAAACTTTATTAAAGAATAAAAACTGACTGTAGCCATTTCCACCTCTGGGGAGGAGTAATGGCATACTGTGTATCAGTGGGAAAATGCATCTCTATGTGGCTTTGTAATATCTCAGGGACTAGAGGATGGGGGAAACCCAAGAGTGCAGGGACTGGAAAATCAAGTAGCAGTGAGAAATGGGGCACTCTGGAGAGAGACAGGGGCCCAACCACAATGGTGAAAGTCCTGCTGAGAAAAAAGGGGTGGGAGATACCCCGGGTGGTGGGGTAGCTGACAGAATGTGGAAACTTTTCATCACCTCAAACCTAAGGAAAATAAGGTGAATTCCATGGTTCGTTGGACCAGGATCAGAGGGAACAGAAGAGCTGTTGGAGGTGAGACAGTGGGGTAAGAACTCAGAGGGACAGGGAGAGAGGACACAGCAGTCTCCTGGAACCTGCAGAAATCACAGGACAAGGGTTTAAAGCAATCTGATTTAAATCTGAAAGTACAGGAAGAGCTCAGCCTACTTAAACAAAATTAGGTCACCTTTTAGAGTTTTAAATATATCAAAACAAAACACTTCGGGAGGTGACTCTGGAATAGTGCTCTGAAGGCCAAGCACAGCAGGGAGGCTGGTGAAAGACAGCCATGCCAACAATCCTGTTTGGGTTTTTTAATTAAAAAAATGGTTGGTTTGGTTTCTTTTAGTTTGAACTCTTTTTTCAGTCATTCACCACCTTCCTTTCTGTCATGTCCTTCTTCCTGAGAGGGAGCTTGATGTAGAGGAGAAAACATAGGCTTTCTAGCCAATCATATGTGCATTTGAATCCTGCTGTGTCATGCGCTACCTATGAAAACAAGCAAATTGCTTTACCCTCGATCCTGTCTTCCATGTGCAAAAGATAGATGATAATATCACCTTTCAGGGTTCTGTAAGGATTCAGGGAGGTAAAGTATGGAAAGGACCCAGAAGTGGCTGACAGTAAGTGCTCTGTCTGTCCCTCTGTCTTGTCAGTCTGTGTTGACAGACTGAACAAACAAATGGATGGTGGCCAGATCATATTTAAGATGGAACTCTGACCCACACTCTGCAGCAACCAGCCCAGGAAACCAACCCATTATCTACAGTAACCAGACCAGGAAGCCAATCTGCTATGTGCAACTCAGACTTGGAGGAAGTCAGACCACTGTCTCTATCTCACAGTCCATAAGCCAAATAAGAATACCTGTAACAGTCTACCCCAAATAGCCAAGACTTGATAAATGACTGACAGCTTCTATAATATTTGCCCCTGTTTTTTACTTAAAGCCATCCTGAGAAAGCCAAATACACACCCCTAACACATCACACAGGATGCCATGCTTCTAGTCAGCACACTTACAGCTTCCACATGCCAACAGCCACCAATCAGGACGTCCTGGAGACTTTCTCACTCCACTGCCTGCTTTTGTATTTCTGCCAAGAGACAAGTGATGGTGGCTGACTCCGTTGCTATAGCAAGCTTTGAAAAAATAGCTTTTGTCTATTCTCATTTGGTCAGTCTTTGTTTTTTTCCACCATCTCTTTTTTTTTCCTGACTCTTCCCCTGTTATGGACTGAATTTTTGTGTCCCCACAAAATTCATAGGTTGAAGCCCTAATCCCCAATGTGATGGTATTTGGAGATGGGGCCTTTGGGAAATAGAGTTAGATGAGATCACGAGAGCAGGAACCCTATGATGGGATTAGTGCCCTTATAAGAAGAGACATTAGAAAGATTTCTCTGTCTCTCTCCTCTCTGCCATGTGAGGAGATAGCAAGAAGGCAGCAGCGGACATCTGCAATCCAAGAAGAGAGCTCTTACCAGGAACAGAACTGACTGGTACCTTGATCTTGGGTTTCGAGTCTCTAAAACTGTGATAAAATAAATTTGTTCTTTAAGCCACTCACTGTGGTATATTGTTGTGGTGCCTGAGCATAGTAAAACATCCTCCTTTTCCCCATGCATCCTTCCAGCCCAAAGCTCTGGACCTTCCAAAGCCTTCTGGTCGCACTACACTTGATCTGTTCACCATCACACTAGGGTCATGCACTCTGTTAAGTGACAACTCACTTGAAAAGCTCCCCAGGCAATGATATATCTATACAGATATGTATAATTTAAAAATTAATATGATTTCCATTTGTAAAAGATAGATGATAATTTTTACAAAATGGATATATGTATACAGTCTCAGCGTTAGACCTCTCAGTGTCCAAGCACACACACACAAAATAAATAAAAGAAGAAAATAAAAGTCAACTAAGATTCTACCACTCAGAGATAATCACTATAACATTTAGTACTTGTCCTCCCTGACATTTTCTATCTATCTATCCATCCAGCTATCATCTATCTGTACATGCACTTATATATTCTATTGTATATTATATATTCACACATTTATAAAGGCAACACCATACAGCTTTCTCCTTCTTAATCTAATACATCGTAAACATCTTTCTAAGGCAATAAGCATACTATACAATAATTTTTAGAGCTGTAGTATTTCATTGTATGGCTGTATAATTAATGTACTTAATCCCTCATTGTAGGATGTTCATACCTTTTTCAATTTTTCCTGATTATAAACAATAATTTGTATATTTTCTTTTCTTTCCCTTAATCAGAAGTTTATTTCCTTATAGCATATAAGGTAGCAATCATGTGTATTTTTTTTTATTTATTTACCTATCCATCTATTTCCAAATAGTTGGTTAGTTTTCTCAACAACACTAATTTTCAAACAATCTCTATTTTCCTATCAGTCTGAACTACTTCATCATACCCTAAATACCTTAGGTTTCCTTTAGAGTTTCTGTCCTGTTCTATTCCCCCTTTCATGTAATTCTATGATTGTTCAACAACTATTTGGTGTATTTCTTTGATATCTGATATAGGAAGGATGCCTTCATCCATCTTTTTTTTTCAGACAAATATTCTGATCTTTGACCATCGCCAGCCACCCACAGAGAATAAAGTGAATGCATTTGTGTTTATCCCCTCTGATTACTCTTGTTCTTCTAGAAGAACCAGAGTGCAAAGACTAGACCAGCATGAGGGAGGCACAAAGATCTGTGCTGAGCCACAAGCAAATGATAGATTCTTCATGGGTGGAAAATTTCCCAGCAGCCTGTGAACACCTCTGGGTTATACTCGTCACTCAGAGTGGAAGTCAGCTGCCTGTGACAGTGTCTCCTATTAGACCAGAGGCTGTCAAACATGGATCCACATTAAGATCATCCAAAGAGCTTTTCCAAAGTAATGATGCCCAGACCCCACCCCAGATGAAGTAAATCAGAATCTCTCAGGCAGCAGTTTCTGGGTACTGGTGCATTTGAAAAGCTCCCTGGGAAACACTCTTGTGCAGCTAGGGCTGAGACCCAGTGCACAAGACTGTAGGCTTCCTATAGTCAAGATCCATGCTATTTACTCCTTGGCATTCATGGTCCTTTGGACCACTCCTGACACGTGTTGGAACACAGCAGAATTGAACTGAATTCAGCTGAAGACACCAAGACTTATACATCTCTACTAATTCTCCTAGGGAAAGGGATACAGATTATTAGTGCTCAATAATGAACCTCTTAACTTTCTCTCAGTAACACTAAAAGAAGTAGCTTCGATGTGGAGGAAAACGAGCTCTGTTTTGGTCCAGTAAAGGTAACAGCTGAAAGTCTGAAAAGAGGAAGACTTAGAGAGAATCTAATCTGTCCCCTCATTTTAACCCCTTGGAGTCCAGAGAGGTTAAATGACTTTGCAAGGTAGCACAGCTCTTAGTGGCACATCTGGAACAGAAACGAGCACTTCTTACTCCAGGGATCGGTGTTATACCTTGCTGCCCTTGTGTGAGCCTATGTGGGTGAGTATGTATATGTGTGTGCATATGGGCGTGTAAGTGTGTGTGTGTGTATGTGAGACTGGGTGTTTCAGTGTGTGCGTTTGTGTGTGTACATGGAATGGGAGGAGGTGTGGAAGCTCCATGGGAGCAGAGCTGGTCCCCTCCTTCAGAACTAGTCGCATTAAAGTAACTAGACACCCAGGAACACTTTCTCTTTTCTTTCGGGCATGTTGGTTTGCTGTGTTCTCTCCAGGTTGTCCTCAGAGGCCCAGCAATGTCTGCCTGGGAAGCAGGATGGCGTTCCAAGTCTCAGCACCTATTGTGTAGGCGGTGCTCAGCATTAAGGTTTGCTGAAGCGGGATTTGGGGAAGGGTTGTAGCTGGCAGCCTCGGGCTCATTCTGCTGTGCGGTGGTGTGCTGGGACAGTGGGGAAGGCATGAACCATGCCTTGACTGTCCTAGGGTCCAGGACTGTTCTGTGGATAGACAGCAGTTTTCTTGTAGAATGTAAGCCAAGTAGAAATGTTTGTCCTCATGTTTTGCTGAATGTGCGGCTTCCTCCCTGCACTGTCCTCTCTTTTCATCCCAGAGTCCTCCAGGAGGCCTCTCTGCCAGACCTGCCAGACTAGGGTGACCCTCAGATCCTGGCTCAAAGGCTGCTCCGAAGGACTCTGCTGGCACAACTTGGCCAGGCCCAAAGTCCTCCTTCCTCAGTTTTTAGGGAAGCCACGTGGAGAAAGCAGAGCCTGCCCGGGACAGCCTTTGGGGGTCTGACCTGCCAGCTGGGCCCTGATATAACAGAGCAGGCTTGTTATAAAACCCAAGCTCACATTTGCTAGAGGAAAACCTGTACAGAAGCAAAATTAGCTAAGAGTTGGGTAATGCAGATGAGAGACTTACCTGAGCAGCTGGAAATCGCTGTCTCATGGGCTTTGCTTTTGACCCAAATCATTCTGATCACAATGGCATAGATGACACTGCGGAAAGGACCAAAGATACTATAAAATGTCTGGTGGGTCCATACTGTGAAGACCACTCCGAGTTTCCTGAGTGTGAGGTGTGGAGTCAGGGGTCTCTCAACCACGGTCTGCCCACCTCTGTAGAATCACAGTAGATGGCAGCTCCTTCTTTTTTTTTAAGCCAGGAGGCTTGGACCTGGTGAATTTAACTGATTTCTCCAAGATAACTCATGTGGTCAGAGGTATAGCTTAGATTGGAATCAAAACACAGGGTTTGGGGTCAGAAAGATTTAGATTTGTAACCAGATCTACTACTTGCTGGTTATATGACCTTGATTTTAGACAGGCTTTCATGTGCCTCCATGATTCCCGCCTCTAGTGTTCACATCACTGTGTCATCCTCTCCCCTTGAGTGTGGCTGGACCTGTGACTTGCTTCTAATCAATGCATTGGGGTGAAAGTGATGGGATGTCTGTGATTACATAATTGTGTAGCACCTGTCTTGCTAGTGTCTCTCTGTATTCCTAGCTTTGAAAAAGCAAGTTGCTGTGAGTCCTACAGCCCCAGGAAATCAATTCCGCCAGGAGCCCAGGGGAGCTTGGAGGAAGATCCTTCCTCAGTTGAGCCTCTGATGACACCCCAGCCTTGGCAGACACCTTGATGGCTGCCTTGCCTAAGCAGAGGACCCACTTAACTGTCCAGACTCCTGACCCACAGAAACTGTGAGATAATAAGTATATGTTTTAAGTCACCAGGTTCATGATAATATGTTACCCAACAATACATAGCTAATACACTGAGCGAAATAGGAGGAATGTTTGTGTCCCTCTCCTCTCCCAATTTACATGTTGAAATCCTAATCCCCAATGTGATGGTATAAGGAGGTGAGGCCTTTGGGAGGTGCTTAGATCATAAGGAGGGTGAAGTCCTCATGAATGGGATTAGTGCCTTTATAAGAGGAGACCCCACAGAACTTGCTTGACCCTTCTGCCATGTGAGGCTACAAGGAGAAGTCTGCAACCTGGAGGACAGCCCTCACCCAAATGTACTGGCAGATCTGATCTGTACTGATCTCAGATGTACTGTACTGATCTCAGACTTCCAGCCTCCAGAACTGTGAGAAATACAGTTGTGCTGTTTAGAAGTCACCTACTCTGTGATATTTTGTTATAGCAGCCCGAACCCACTAAGACACTGGGCCTCAGTTGAGACTGTCAAATCGAGGTAGTAATACAAACCTCTTAAGAGGTTTATAGGGATCAAATGTGACAGCATTTAAAGTGCTATGCACGGGCTTGAAAAGTAGCAGAGACTCAATAAATGCCATTTTCTTTCCTCTCTTTCTTCCCCAATTTTCACATAATATCACACCTACTTTTACATGATATAATCTGTACCTAAAAGGGAAAAAAGTGTTAATGACTCAAAAGCATTAGCAAATTTTGTATCCTTTGTTCCCTTTGATAAATATAAACATGCATGCCTTTAATTAGTTATTTGACATTTCTAATTTATTAAGAACCTTGACTAAAAACTTTGAGACAAAGCACTTCTTCATTTTAAAACTGCACCAACTTCCCTCTTGAGAATCACTTGGTTGAAAAAAAATCAGAGTTCTAGTTTGCAGTAGCTGACAAGGCACTAATTGCTTTTAATGATCTTTAGAATATACTTCAATTAATGGCTGTGGTAAAACCCTCCTTATTGATTTTCCCCTGCTCAGAGAACCCCTCTGAGTGTTCCAGGAAAGCTCGGGGCCTTTTTGGAGCATCCTCACTCCTTCTCATATACCTGCCCAGGGACTTTCCTGGAAATTGTTTGTCTACATTAAAGAAAAAATGAGAAAGAAAACTGCTAATGAGTCTACTCTTTACCCTAAGTTGAATATTTGTTAGAGCAGGGAAACTTTTTCCCAGGTAAATGAAATACAAGGAAAGGTTACAACCACCATCAAGCATTAATTGTGTACTACAATTGCAACCCCAGGGCTTAACTGATCAATAATTCAAATACTTATTGACCATCAGCCATATGTACAATGGAAAATTAAGAAAGATTTTATGTGTTAGGGGTTTGGGCTTTAGTCACCCCCACCTCGTCTCCTTAGGATCAGTCAGGCAGGTGGAAAGCCAGTACCAGCTTTACTGTTAGCCAGGAAAACTAATAAGTAAGATGCCTCTTTAGCTTATTCCCCAAATCCAGCCACTTCTCAGGGTGTAACAGTCATGCGTCAGAGAGCACTCTGCATACATTCATTTCCTTCTTCTTGCTGATTTCTTTCACCTAATTAATCAACAAATTCTATGGACTGTCCTTCAAAATGTCTCCATCACCTGTACCTTCCTCTCCGTTCCTGCTCTTCACTATCACTTTGGACCCTTATGATCTCTTTTTGTTTAATATTGATATTTTGATGATATTTTTATTGTGGTAAAATAAACATAACATAAAATTTACCATTTAATCCATTTTTAAGTGTATAGTTCGGTGGCATTAAGCACACTGACATTGCTCTGCAGCTATCACCATCATCCATCCCCAGAACTTTCTCATCTTCCGCAACTGAAACTCTGTACCCATTAAACACAGAAGTGTGCATTACTTCACAAATTAATGTGTCATCCTCATGCAGGGGCCATACCAATCTTCTCTGTATCATTCTAATTTTAGTATACATGCTGACAAAGCAAGCACCCCTTATAATCTCTTGCCTGATTATTTGCCATAGTCTTCTAAACACCTCCACTCTGCTAGCATCTTGAATGCCCACACCTCCCGCCATCAGAACTGGAGCTCTGGGACAGAGCATCATTCCCTGGCTTAAAAACCCTCCAGTGCCTCCACTTTCCTATAAGATGGTATCCAGTCTCTCAAGCAGGGCACCCAAAGTCTCCCACAATCTGTCTCTGCTTTCTTCATCTCTATGATTATCATCCTGCCTCCCTCCCTCCCCACTGTCTCTCAACACATTTTTTCCATGTGGGCAACAGGAGAAACCAACTAAACTAACCCCGATTCCATGCTTAGTATGTGGTTGACTTTGGGTGAATGTGAGATCCAAGGTCTTCCATTTCTCTGTGTCTGCTTTCCTTTCTTCCTGAAAATACATTTATTTTTTTTTTTTAGCCCATTCTCTATATATCACTTTGCTGTGAAACCTTTCTGAGCTGCCTCTGTTCCTCAGTGACAGTTAGCTCCCCCTTCCTTGGGGCTTCCATGCTGGTGTAACACTAGGCATGCTGAATTTTGTCTATGGCAGTTGTATCTTAAAGGTCAAGCAGACCTAGAAATAGCCCATTCTCAGAAACAGAGCTGAGGAATAGCACCTCCATTCTTTTGGGTCAACTTCTTCCATGTCTTTTCTTTATCTCCACTCCCTCAGCCGTTGTAGCTTTTCTTCAAGTTTCTTAGAAATCTGAAAACCTAAGGGTCACTAAGATTGAGTAAAATACCTCTTCCCTGCAACTGGCTGGTTTATTTCTTGATTTTATGGAAGACAGTCCAGACACAGACCCGTTTTCCTTCATTACCTTCATGAAGGCAGCTCCTGGCGGTGGGAGAGTGCGGGAGTCTAAGCCAGAGGAAGACCTTTCAAGTGGCATTAAGTACTTAAGAGGATGCCTGAGGCCAGTTCCTGAGTCTTGCTTCTGGATTGTATATGAGGAGTGTCAGGAAACAGAACAAAAATTATCTCTGTCCTCAAGACACGTGGAGAGCGTTCCACTCAGACCAAAAGTGTCCCTTTCACAAACGCTGCAGGGCTCAGCACAGGCCTGGGGACTTGAAGGCCCATCACAGTCTTGGAGCCATAGGCTCCATCTCTGCCTGCATCTTTGCCTCATTTTGGGGCCTGAGGATGATGTCCAGTTGTGCTCTGAAGTTCTCATCAGAGGCCAAGCATAGGGAGGGGGTGTAGGGGGAGCTGATGCTTCACTTAGCACGGTCCTTTTTACTCTTCTTCTAGCAGGGGCTTAAGGATGCTCCCTGACCAAAAGCGTCTCTCCCCTTTATTAGTTAATTTCACTAATACTAATGCTATGAAGATAAAATATAGGGAGATACAAGAGTATATAATAGAAGGCTTGTTCTGGGGGTCATGGAAGCCTTCCCAGAGGAGGTGAAATTTCAGCTAAGATCTGAAGGATAAAATTGATTTTTTAAATGCAAAAGAGGATGATCACTCAGGCGGAGGGAACAGCATGTGCGAAGTTGCTGAAACAGGAGGGATCATGTGCATTTGAAGAACTTAGGGAAGGCCAGCGTGGCTGAAGCATGGTGAGTAAGGCAGCTTGTGTGCCTTAAGATAAGGATGGAGAGTGAGGCAAGAACCAAGTCACACGTGGCCTTTAGTGCAGGGTTAGAGGTCTTGCACTTTATCCTGAAACAATGGAAATCCACTGAATGGCTCTAAACAGGAAAGTAAAATGATTGATTAACATGTTTTTTTAAAGATCAGACATTGTTCAGCGTGTATAATTTGTTTCTATGCATGTGTATATGCTGGTATATGAATTGAACAGCCCTGGAAGGGTATATAGCAGGGGTCCCCAACCACCGGGCCGTGGACCGGTAGTGGTGCATGGCCTGTTAGGAGCCAGGCCACACGGTAGGAGGTGAGCGGCAGGTGAGGGAGTGAAGCTTCATCTGCCGCTCCCCATCGCTCGCAATTCCACCCAAACCAGCCCCTCCCTTCCCATTCCCCCATCCCCCCCACCCCCGCCCGTGGAAAAATTGCCTTCCACAGAACTGGTGCCTGGTGCCAAAAAGGTTGGGAACCGCTGGTATATAAGAAATTCTTAACAGTGCTACTTCTGAGGAGGGGGACAGGGCAGAAGTGGAAGGAAGATTTTTATTTTTCATTTCATACTCTTTTGTTGCTTCGAATGGGGAAATCTTTCCAAAAGCTCTTCAGAGAGCTCACATTTCATTGGCTAGAATTGGATGACGTGGCCGTTCCTGAACCATTCACATGCCGAGGGGAGGGGTTGCCATGAGTGGCTTAGAGTGGAATGGATATGGGAAATTCAAACACAAGCATCTACCATAACCTGGCAGGCTAGTGATACTGGCTTTTTCAAAAGACCTAACTCTTATCACCCCTCAGGTAAAAATATATAGGATGTCACTTCCTTGACTGATGCGATGGGTCATCCGACCTTGGCCTTGGACTTCATGTCATGGACAGTGCTGGCTAGGATCTTGGGCCCTTTTACCCACCATGGCCTTGTAGTCCATAGAACTGTACTGACCTCAGCTTGGGGCTTTCCCACGGTCTGTTCCCCTTTCCCCAAGCAAAATAAGATGGGTTTTTTTTTCGTGTAACATAAATCAGTGTTCCATGACAAGCGTGCTTTCTTCCTCTTATTCCTTTGCAATTGTCGGCTCTGGATCTTTTAAGCCTCTGCCTTTGTCTCACAGAGTAAAAATGATAGGAGAATGAGAAATCAATTAGGTAGCAAGAAAATAACCATAGCTAAAGTAAAGCAATTACACCAGGGCTAAAAACCTTTCCCAGCAACAGTTAGACAGTTGTGTCAAGTAAATTTTGAAACAACAGGAGTTGTGTTGACCCGGAAAAACAGTGTATTGCCTTTATTGTCAGTCACTGTGGTTTCAAGTCTTGGCAGCCTGATTTAATTAATGACAGAACAGCTAAATCTTTATCCATACACAGCTCTCATGACAGTTTGCCACTGACAATACAACTCCTTCCTTCCTCTCTTTCCCTCCCTCTCTGCCTTTCTTCCTTCCTTCTTTCCTTTCACATATATTTATGGAGTATCTACCATATGCCAGAAACTGATCTAGGCACTAAATAACCAGAAATTTACATACTAGGTGTGTGTGTGTCTGTGTGTGTGAGAGAGTGAGAGAGAGAGATGGAGTGACATGACACTTCTGTCTGATTGATGAAGTTCTTCAGTCAGGTCTGCATTGTTTATTTAATCAAACATTTATGAAGTGTACGTTATGTGTTGGGTTTGAAGTCTAGAGATTAAGAGACAAGAGTCCATGTACTCAAGAAATGTAGCCACGCTAGCAGGCAATGACTCTCCCGTGAAGCCTTAATGGCAACATGGACAAGCTGAGGTGGGATGCGGCCTAGGATTGGCAGGGGCAGCTCCGTGTGGGGTTTGGTATTTGAAATGAGACAGAAAGAATGTGAATCATTTTGCCAGAAGCAAGGCAGGGTGAGACTGGAGGAGTGCTCAGGCATAAGGAATGATGTGCACAAAAGCCCAGGGGTGAGAGGAGTGTGGGGTGTCCCGGAAACAAGAGATAGCTTGTTCTGGCTGCAGTAGTGGGTGCAAGGAGAGTGTGTGAGCAGCTTCTCCAGGAATAGCCACGGAATCTGAAAAGGACCAGCGATCTGTCTTAGCAGATATTAAATGTATATAAAGCTACAGTAATGAAAACATTGTGGTGTTAGGGGCAGAAAAACCACTAATTTAGTTATTTGTGTGTTTTCTCCTTTTCTTAATTATGTCAATCACTACAAACTGGAAACAAAATGAAACCATATTCAAAGTGAAGAAACAAACGACAAACTAGCGAAATTTTTGCAATATATTAAAAAAGAAAAAGGTTATTGCATAAAGAATTCTCTAAAGATAGAGAATAGAGAAAATAAAAACAGAATAAAGTGAAGGGAATAGAAAGCTCAGAAACAATAAGAGCGTTTATAATATAAATATGCATATGATAAAATTACCATTTCATACCGTAGAGAAAAGATAAATCATTCAGTAAGTGATATTGGAACAAATGACCCAGCACTAAAAAAAAAAAAAAAAAAATTTAACTTAGAGCTCTAATTCATATTACATAAAAATCAAATTAAACATCAAAATCAAATATTTTAAGGTGATATTTTTAACATGCTCTCAACACTGAAATTATTTTCAAATAATTAAAATTATAAATCATTAAAAAGTTAAAGTATAGATAAGTTTGTGAAAGGGACAATTTCCTAAGAAAGAAAAGAAATGAAAAAAATGTAAAGAAAATTGTGTGTCGATGTGAATATACTAAAATATAAAATGCTTATATATTACAGAAAAGCCATATACATTTCATTCATATTTTCACATGCATTTATATAAAGTTTTGCAAAGTGCTTTCCTATGACTCTTTTTTAAAATCGAGTCATTTGACTTTCTAATTTAGGTATTCATGATTTCTCTCAATTATGTCAGTCTTATTAACTGAAAGCAAAATAAAATCACATTCAAAATAAAAAGGCAAACTAGGGACAAACTAGGGAAATATCCTAATCACATAAAAACAGGAAAAGTTTTTATATAAAAAATATCTCTAAAGACAGAGAATAGAGAAAATAAAATAAAATGGAGAAAAACGGGTAAAAGAATACGAATAGGTAATTTACTTAAAAAACAAAAATAATAACGAACATATAAAATGTGTTCAACCTCATCTGTGATGAATGAAATGCGAATTAAAACAACAATAGTATATATGTATTTTTGCCTATCAATTTGGAAAGAATATACATATATATGTATATATATCTGTATATAAATGTATCACGCATGAGGGACAATAAAGCATGAGGCATGGTTAATAAAGAGCATGAACACCTTATCTGTGTTGTTTCTTTTGTCTACTCAGTCTTGGAATTAAGAATTTAACCTTATCTGAAAGAGTCACTAGCAACAGAATCAAGCTCAGGGTAACAAAGTGTGATTAAGAAAAACAACAACAAAAAAAAAGAGTTGAGCTTTAGCTCTGAGAGAGATGAAATTATAGCAACTTATCCCTCAACTAGCTGGCAAACAAATTCTTCACAAAACTCCATCTGGGCCTGGTCTTGGTTCAAGAAGCGGGGAGTTGCTATGCTGCATCCCCCAGAGAGAAGCTTTCTCTCCCACAGAATCCTGACCATGGAAGAGGAAGAGGGAAGATGATGACTGAGTAGGTAGGAAATGCTTCAGGGAAGCTCAAGGACAGACAGAGCAAGGTCACTCTGAATTTTCATGGTTCTACCCCAGCTGGAAGCAAGGAGCAAGGAGCAGGGTTTACTGAGGCCTTTGTTTTGTCTGACAAGGGCTGAGTGATTTTGAAATCATCCCCTTTAATCATTAAATTAGACTTTGCATTTTCCAAAGACACTACAAAAATGCACAAGTTGGGCTGTAGGCAAGTTGGAGGAGAAGAAGAGGCAGCTCGAATTAATGGGGGAAATTTCAGACAGTGAAAGCCCCGCATGAGGGATTTGGCCAGACAGCACGTTGGGAGCCTGTGGTTCACGGCTGCATCCGCCCTGCTGAGCAGGGGTTTTGACTGATTTCAGGAGCTGATGGGAAATTAATCAGGAGAGAAGCTGGGACATTTGCTGCCACCGAAATCGATGTGTCAGTTGCCTGTGACGTCATGAGTCACTTCTTTCCAAATACTTTCTTACCGCTGCAACTGGCCTCTTTCCTCTTCCATGGGCTTCTTTTAATGTGGCTGTTACTTACCTTTGATTGATTGTCTAAATAACCTTCATATTCCCTTCAGGCTTCCCCCCAGATTCAGCTTGGTGGAGAGGAGAGCAGTAAGTTGAAATACAATATAGATGTTAACTTGTAGATTCAGCAGAGATGACTGGACAATATCCAATCTCAGTAAGGCTGAGGGGCTAACAGTGGGAATCACTCTGCTCCTGTCCAGCTCAACCTCTGCTGCTGATGGAGAGCAAGTCATTTTGCTTCTTTTAGCCCTAAGTCTACTCGTGAAAAGTTTAGGGGCTGGACTATGTGGTGGATAACATTTTTCCAGCTTTAGCATCTTAAGGGACTAAAGACGAACAAAGAGCAAGAACAAGAGATTCCTATAATGTCAGAAAACACTTGAAGAATACGCAACCACTTAATCTAAGAAATGCATATTGAAACAATGAGATACTTTTTTAAACCTCTGTGGTCAGCAAAGACTTAATAAAGAAATGACATCACCTTCCTCTGGGTCAGGGGAGGAAAAATGAGAGCTCTTGTTTGCTGTCGGCAGGAATACACATTTTTTAATAGGGCGGTTTATGCATATGCATCAAAAGTCTTAAAATGAGCATCATCTGTGATCTGGCAATTCCATTAGCATGAGTTCTGAGGAAATAATCAGAGACTCATGAATAATTTTAAGTACAAAGATTTTTATCACAGCATTATTTATACTATTGAAACCCAAAGGCTGATCTTCCTTTGCCCAGGACGATTTACGTGACACTCGATGGCAGGCTTGGGGACACTCAGAAGGTGCAGGATGAGCAAGACCCATATACGTACTCAACATGCCAGGTATCTCCCTGCAATTCCTGATCCCATCCACCCATGCAGAGCCACTCTTTCAGAGATGATCCTGCCATGTGACCAAGGGAGACCCTGCCTTGTCCAGGTGGTTGTGGTCTTCTTTGTTGAAAGACCATCTTTGGCCCACCATTGGCTGCAGGACAAAGGGAACATACTATGGCTTGGTTCCTAAGGCCCTTCACAATTGAGTCTCACCCCATCCAGAAAGAGCTTATTGCCAACTTCCTTTCCATCGGCACTGCCTGCCTGTCCTTTCCTGTCACCATACGCACTCTGACCCCCGGTTACCAGGGAAACTGCTTTCTCTCCACCGTCCCCTTCTCCTATCTGAAGCCTTTCTTCCTTCAAAGGATGCTTCCAAGAAGTGTTCCCTCGCATTATTTGACCTCATCGCGTACATTGTCTAGCATATTTTTGTGTGTATTGCATTTTTTTGCTCAGTTTTGTTTCAAGTTTGTCTGTCTTTTCGATTATAAGATCTCTGAAACTGGTACTATGTCTTATATTTGAAAGGTTGCATGATATAGGAGAAAGAACAGGATATGGAATCAGAGAAACCTGGGGTTAAATCCTGCGTAATGTTGGGTAAGTTACTTAACCTCTCTGAGTTTGAGTTTTATCATTTATAAGATGGGGATAATAGTTATTTCACAGAGTTGTAGTGTGGTTGATGAGATCAATGTTAACCACCTGGTAAAATGCCTGCCCCACAGCACATACTCAGAAAATGTTAGTTCCCTCCTCTTTGTCCCACTTTGGAGGAGTTGAGCTTAGCACATAGCATCTTTAGATAAAATCTTGTCACCTAGCCCATTCCCCAAAGGACACTAGGAGCAATGAGTGACCTATAGGGGAGGAGAGCAGCAGTTGGTGAACCGGGAAAGCCTCTGTATGGGTCTGGCCTGCTGGCCTCTTACCTGATGATTGTCAGGGGGATGAAGTACACCAGGAAGGCCACGATGGTCATATATGGGCTCTGGTAGGAGTCGTCGGGTCACAGGGCCCAGCACTGCACTTCACCATTGGAGAGTTTCCTTTTCCCAAATATGATAAGGGTGGGAATGGAGAATAGGAAAGAGAAGCTCCAGGCAATCACGCTGAGGACCTTGGCCTGCTTTTCTGCTCAGAGAAAAGAGAGGGATGCTTGGGCATCTGGAAACATCCTTTGGGAGCACGCTTGGCATCTAGTGTGAAAAAATATCATGGTGGAAGAGGGATTCTGGAACTCTCAGAGCCTCAGTTTCCTCATGCATAAAAAGGGGATAATAGGACCAGCATCTAAGGCTGATGCAGGGATTAAAAAGAGTATGCTTACACAGAAGCTAGAACACTGCCTGGTATAAGGTCAGTGTTCCCCAGTTTCTCCTCTTTTGCTTCCCCGATTTACCTGCTTGATTGAGATGTTGATGCACCCATTCCTAAAGTACTACGGGGGGGCTCAGTTTGTACCACATACATTTGATAGGTTGCTGTGCGAATGCTTGTCTCTTGTACCTTGCCCATCCTCAAAGGCAGGGATGGGACTTTGGTCTGTCTGTCATCCTTCTCTTGTACCTAGCACTGTGAAGCACTGTGACAGTGTTTGAAAGCTGTTTGCCAAATGTTAAGTAGCCTTCTTTCATTTGAAGGAACAAAGGAGGAATTGTAAGGCAGAGAAAGAACACTAGGCTTGGTTCTGGAGAGCAGGGTTCATTCAAACCAAGCCCCGAAGTCTGGTAGATATGACCCTACACACTAGATTTGGGCTCTTTCAGATGTGATATTTTGACCTTGGGCAAATCACTCAGTCTCAGCCTGAGTTCTTCTCTAAAGTGGGATTTTAAAAAAAAATACACACTCTGCTCACCTAATGAAGTCATGATGGGGCTAGAGAGAGACAATTAATATACATGAGAGTGCTTTTTGAAAAGAGTTGTTTTGATGTGATGCTTTCTGTTAAGCTGTTGTTGAAGGTCTTCATCTTCATCCCCATTGTAGCTGTGCTGTCTGTGCTGACTGGTCCTGGCAGCCCTTCTTCATCCAGGGACAGGAGACCTCCCTCTACCTTCCAACTTTCAAATTGGAAAGCAGTTGCATGTTTCTGGGTGGGGAGGGAAATGTAGAGTCTGGTGGTATCGTAGAGAGGTGTGTAGGGTGTGGTCAAGGAGCTATAAGAAGTGAGAACAATTCTAGAAGAAACTAGGGACTCTAGTAGAATCTTCAATCCCAAATACTTGGGAGAATAATATCTGGGGTTCTGTTCTTGCTGAATTGTCACTCTGAAAAGAGTTATTAGAAAGATTTAGAAAACAGATATTACTGGCACACTGAACAAGCAGGAATCTTGGGGTGGAATTATAATACAGTCTTTTTAGGTCTTTCTGTCGTCACCGTACATGGATCAAGTGATCCAGTGGAGTGGGAGCTCTTCTGCTCCTGTTTGAAAACTCAGCCCCTTGATGTCAGTGGTAATTAGGTAGTTTAAAAGCCCCTGCAGTCACCTTACGTGGTAAACAGTACTTCAATGTAGTAATGAACTTAAAAATTAATAAGTAGATGGGCTTCCCTGGTGGCGCGGTGGTTGAGAGTCCACCTGCCGATGCAGGGGACGTGTGTTCGTGCCCCGGTCTGGGAAGATCCCACATGCCGCGGAGTGGCTGGGCCCGTGAGCCATGGCCGCTGAGCCTGCGCGTCCGGAGCCTGTGCTCCGCAACGGGAGAGGCCACAACGGTAAGAGGCCCGCGTACCACAATAAATAAATAAATAAATAAATAAAATAAAATAAAAAACACGGACAAAATAAAATTTTTCCATGGTTAGACTAAACTCCAATTTTTCAAAGTATTGAGTATTTAAATTGTTTCCAATTATTTTGTATTATAAATAATTCATATGCATCTCTTTGCACTGCTCTGGTTATTTCCTTAGGATGAACTCTTAGAAACTGAAGATTGGGGCAAATATAGCTAAGTTTCCCCCAAAGTGTCTACAATTTATGGCTCCCACTGGAAGTGTACAGAAGTGTCCTTTTCCTTATAGTTGCCCAGCACTGAGGATTTTTCCTTAGTCTAGTTATCTTGTTGGTAAGATTTCCTATCCAAATATTTAATCTTGCAGTTCTTCAATTAGCAGAAACAATAAGGGAAATAAAAATAGTTTTTACTAAATAAAAATTTTAAAATTATTTATAAATAGTAAACATTGTAAACATACTTAAAAAGCAAAATGAGGGCTTCCCTGGTGGCGCAGTGGTTGAGAGTCCGCCTGACGATGCAGGGGACGCGGGTTCGTGCCCCGGTCCGGGAAGATCCCACATGTCCCGGAGCGGCTGGGCCCGTGAGCCATGGCCGCTGGGCCTGCACATCCGGAGCCTGTGCTCCGCAACGGGAGAGGCAACAACAGTGAGAGGCCCGCGTACCTAAAAAAAAAAAAAAAAAAGCAAAATGACAAATAAGAAATATTTGTATACGACAAGCAAAGGGCTAATATCCTTCTTATAAAGAACTCTGGCAAAGAAATAAGATCACACCAATTGAAAAAGTGGGCAAAGGACATGAAAAAATCTTGAGAAATTTTTAAGAAACAAAGCAACAAGTAAATGAACGATATATAGAAATGATCTTTTTGACTACTAAAGAACTGCAAGATTTCTTTCCTAGAAAGATATTTTCCTCACCAAAATGATGAACGTTTTACCCATACCCATACCCTCTTATGTTTAAAATTTTTGCTTTTTCAATCCAATTGGAATTTACTTTGTAATTAACTGTGACATGTAGTGATCTATTTTTTTTAAATGGCTAGACAGCTATTCTAACACGATACACTGGCAAATTCATTCTTTTCTAACTGATTTGGTATTCTATATGCTTTAGATAGGTTCCAGTATCATATTGTTATAATTATCAAAGTTGTATATTATATTTTCATACCTGGCACTATATATCTCTCTTCATTATGGGTTGATGGTTTTCTAATTATTCTCACAGTTATTTTTACTAAAGAGCTTTAAAACTGACAACTCCTCTGGAGTTGCTGGCTAAGGAAATAACCACTTTAGTAAAAGGCAATAAAACGTCAGTAAAAATGTGCCCCCCCATTTCTGCTCTCCTTCCCTTGGTTTTGTTACCATTGCCACGTGCTTGCTCAGCCACAGGAGAGTTCCTCCTGGCTTCCACTGGCTCCATTTTCTGTGCTGCTCTGTGGGGAATCTCTTTCTCCCGCCTTCTCTCAGCTCCGTCACATAAACCCCCAACCCTGCCCCTCACAGCTGCCCTTACATTCTAACGTGCTGGAGCAGCAAGATGACTCTAGCCCAAGGTTCTCTGGACCTTCTTACACCCTGTTCCACCAACTACCACATCCTATAACCGTGCGGATCTTTTCAGCTTCCTGAAAGGCCATGCAGCTTTCCTAGGGGGCTTGGCATCCTTGTTAATATTTAATCTGCTCCCTGTGTGCTGGGAATTCCTTGAAGTTTCTGGTCTTTGGATGGCATCTTTCCTTGGCTCCCATCCCAGCTGCAGGTCTCCTCCTATTTGTAGGCTTCTTCTATGACTTCAGTTGGGATTGGGCAGAGGAAGGGAAAATGGCGAATTTCTGTTTCCAAGCTTGCATCTTTCCCTGAAGCTATTGGAGATGATTATTTTCCAAGTGCCCTAAATGAAGCGTCTATTAATTTTATAGTGAGGAAGTAAATTGCTTTACATCTTTTAAAGAACACTATAATATTCATTCCTGCCTTTCCTGTAATTTAGGACATGATTTATAATATTGCGCAGTATCTCCCAGAACCAGTCCTATTTCCCATAAGCTAAACAGTTGATTAATTTTTATCTAATGAATACGGTGGTGAGACATGTAACTGACCATGTTTCCCTCTTGACTGTGGAGCCCAAAGCCTCGACCTCCAGCAAGTGTCCTGGGACACCCCTCACATGTTTTCTTATACTTAAGTTCACTTTACTCCTATTTCTTTCGCCTTGAAATACTCTGGTGTGGGTGTCTTTTTGTACACCAAATGCAATCCTTCCCAGAGCCTGCAGGACGTAAATAAGTGTTTGGCTGAGTAAGAGTATCACACTTTTGCATACATATGTCATAAAATGTCTCTCCCATTTACCCTCGTGCCCTCCCCTGCATCCTTCTCTGCCGGAGAAGATGCTAGAGCATGACACTGTCTGGAAAGCTTGGTGCGAATTGCACACCTTCCTACACTCACACAACCTAAAAAAGCCTGAGAAACAGGTATAAATTCGATCTTAAAATTACTTTCAATTGCACACGACACACTGATATGTTTCTGGTATAAAACTTCCCTAAAGGCATGTAAGTCCCTGTGTTCTCTATGGAGAGTCCAGCTCCCATCCCCAGACGTGAGGACTAGTTGGTGTACATTTTTGCAGGCAGTTGTTTATTATTCTGAGACCTCACTTTTTCTTGCATTCTCTCACACTCTTCTCTCTCTGTCTGTACACAATACCTAGGATTGTTTTGAGTTTTTCTTTACAATAATGTTATCATACAGTATGATACTGCATGTATGTTGTTTTTATTACTCAATATATGATGTAGATATTTTCATGTCAGTGCATATTACTCTCCATGGCTCTGCCACCTCCTCACTGAGAGACAGTAATCAAGGACACCTAAACTGAACCCAGACCATCTGGGTTCAAATCCTGCCTCTGCACCTACTAGCTGTGTGACCTTGGGCAAACTACTTTAACTCTTTGAATTGTAATTGCCCAGATTAAGATGCAAATAATAATAGAATCGACATCACAGAGCTGTTGTGAGGATTAAAGTATTTAACATATGTAAAGAACTTAGAATCACGAATAGCACATAGTATGCAATCAATGAACCTAATCTACTGAAACTTCTACATAGGATGCTAGCCTTTCCTCCATTGAGAGACACCAAGGTTAGCATTGAATTCCTGCTATTCTAAGCAATGCTGCAACACACAACACATGCGTGTGCATGCACACATGTGAGTATTTGTCCAGAGAAGATACCAAGAAGTAGAATTTTTATGTCAAAAGGCTGCACATTTTATATTTTATTAGATATTAAGTTGCCATTCAAAGTATCTGTGTCAGTACTGCCTGATGTATTGAGTAGTATCTGATGACATTAATTCTACTTATTCTAAAGTTCTGCTTGCTCTATTAATTTTGCTTCCTTAGTTGTAAATTCTGCAGAATGGTATTTTAAACGTATTATCTATTTTCCGCAGTTTGGCTTTTGTCACATTTTTTGTGATATCTGATTGCACCTCATTTTTGTAGGCAAGGTTTCCTATTAGGTTCTTCATTTTATTATTTTCACAGCCTGCTTGGGAAAGTGTAGTATGTTGGCTTCTTATTTGCTTTTGGGGGTCAAAGAGGTAAGTGGGCTCTGCCTGTGGGCGGAGGAATGGACAATTAGTCCTGTGACTAGGTACCCACCATCCCTCCAAGCTGTCATTGCTTCCCAGGGCCCCACTCTGTTTCTCCAAATCCAATATCTCCACTACTTGGAAGCAGAGACCTCCATCCCTCCTGCACGCCTGGGAAGGGGAAGAGCAGTGGGAAGGGAGATGTGCTGTGATGAAATGTCCTCATTGTACTCCAGGAATCATCCTGCCAGTTTCCTTGAGTCCTTCTTGCTCTGGACATTTACACGATCTATTTAGGAAGACCTCTGCCATATTGCTGCATCATCATCTGTGTGTATTGTGGGTTGTGTGGTTTCAGCCTTCCCTCTGACCCATCTGCTTCCTTCTTTCAGGGATTCTTTGCTACCTCTGGATCAAAGAGGGTTTTCCTTGTTTCTATTATAATTATAAATTAAAACATCTTTCCAATTATTTCCATGGTTTTAGGGTAAGGAGAGCAAGGTGCTTTTTTCTGCAAAGTAAGCAAGTAGAAGTGGGAGTGTTCATTAGTTTGGATAGGTATGCGTGTTGACACTGCTCTTAAAAACAAAAAACAAAAACCTGGCAGCGTCAGCGTCAAGGTAAATGGTCACAAAGTAGGCCCAGCAAAGCACCTTTCCTAGTGGCTCTTGGCCATCCATAGAAGCCATCAGCATTTTCCCAGGCACCCAAACTTTCTTTTCTACATCTTTTTGGACAATCAGACTCATGAAGTTGGGGAGGAAGTGGAAGAGGAGAAGAAAATGGGAGGAAAAGACCATTACTAAGAGGATAATATCAGTGAAAACCCTCACCCAAGGATAGTACTTGTTTGAGCCAGCTCACCTCCTTGCAGGAACTTCATGGGGTAGATGATGGCATGGTACCTGTCTATGCGGAGGGACACCAGGACATAGGTAGAGGCATAGAGCAGCACAACTTGAAGACAGAAATGAGAGGTGAGTGGCCTCACAGAGGTGAGGAAATGCACATCATGGAAAGAAGAGCATTTTTTGCTATTTAGAAACCTTGGCACTGAACCAAAGGATGGATGATGTTTGGAGTATCGACAGGAATGACTGACTCCCATGTCAGGAAGAAGATTGCTGTTTGTGGTGCTGGGATTTGCACTGCTAGCTGTGACAAGTGAGAGTGCTTCCAGCTCTCGCTTGCTCACTCATTCACTTGGCTTTTCGGAGACGCTGCATTTCTCCAAGGATCAGTCCCTCTTGACATTTGCGTGGTACATGTGTTTGTAATTGACTTTTAAAGCTAAACTAATTTTCTCTGCCACAATTGACATTCCAGAATAATTAGAAACAAACATTCATTTGCCTTTTATCAATGTGAGTTGTTGAGAGATGATAGAAGGGATCTGGCTTCAGGGAGCCCATGTGCTGTTTTGAATCATTTATCACCATCTGTGCTGACACTCTCAGAGCTCCCCTTCCTCATCCACTTCTGCAGCAGAGCTGTTCACTAGGGTCAGCCCTTGGGTCCCCTCTTCTTCCTTCCCACCCTCTCTTTTATTAAGCTTACCCATGCCCTTTAGTGATATTTGCATACTTTGCAGAGAAGGAAATTGGGATATAAGAGGTTAATATCTCTTCTGTGAAGAGCATAGTCAAAAGGTAATTAAATGAAATACCCCTGAAAGGATGATCAGGGTGGAAATTTTTCAAATAACTTTGAGCCTCATTTCTACCAGGAGTCTAGCCATATCACTGCTTTGTAACCTTTGGGTCAAATTCAGAGTGGTAGAAAAGTAACTCGAAGAGCGAAATCTAAGGGTGAGTGTCTGAATTTCTTATAAGATGAAATAGAAATAACATGACTTTGGTAGTAACCTTTGTCTGAATTTGTATCTTTTTGTTCATTCCCTGGCTCAGACAAACAACGATCAACTACATCGTTGTTCTTTATTATTTTTATCTCTGTAACACTACCACAAATGCATCCCAGCATCAGTGTTGTAGAAGGTGCCATAGGGAGGGCGTTCTGAAGACTGATCAGAGATTGAAGGCTCCCCTGAGGGATATAAGAAGAAATGCTAGTCTTGCTAAAAAGGTGATGAACGGTCAGAGAGAGAAATGATGGCCAAATTTTACAACAGCAAAATTAAGATGACTGTCTCCTTAGAGAAAACTGGGATTTTTATGTGGGATCCATGAATTCAGAATTGTTAAGGCTGGCCACACTCAGTTGAAGAGATGGCATCAGAGAAGGATGGGAAGGAGAGCTCCCACGGGCAGAACCCCATCGGGTAGAATGTTGTGATGAGACGGTCATAAGAATGGCGGCCTCCGCGGCTGTGTTGAGTGAGATGGCTCACACAAGTTCAGAATCTGAAGCAGGAGGAAAGGTCACAGTAGAGTGCCCAGAGGAGCAGGCAAAGTCAATAAAAAGAGATCTACTTTGAGACACAGTCAAAAAGAGTATTTAACTTCAGGAGTCTTCAAACATCTAGGCAGGGTGGAAGGGAGATGCAAGAGGGAGGGGATATGGGGATATATGTATATGTATAGCTGATTCACTTTGTTATACAGCAGCAACTAACACAACAATGTAAAGCAATTATACCTCAATAAAGATGTTAAAAAAAAAATAGTGATGACCAAACGTATACTGAGCAACTGAAAACTAAAAGAAGGCATTCATTACAGTACTACTGTTAGACAAATTAAATTCAAAGCAAAAAGCACTACATGGAATAAAGGGATTATTTATAGTGATAATAGATACAAGACACAATGGCAATAGAATATTAATAAACCTAAATGTAACAAGTAACATAACACTAAATATATAACTAAGATGTTCAAAGTTCTACAGAGGAAAAAACACAATAATACATAGGTAGAAATAATTAAACAAACTGTAAGAATAATACACATTATTGTAAAATATCTAGGCAATATTTCAAAAATTAGTCATAAACTAAACTACCAAGAAGAAAAGCCCTCAATAGATTCCAAAAAGTGGAATTTATACAATTCACATATCTAAAACAACAAGCAGTAAAAGCTGAAATTAGTATCTTCTTTTTTTTAAAATACCACTTGGAAATGTAAACACCCTTATAATTAACTTGAGTCAAGAAGGAAATTAAAGTATAATTATAGTCAATTCATAAATGTCAACAATGAAAATTCTACACGTCAACAACATATGGGATACCATTTGTAGAACAGATGGCAGCTTGAGGACATATGTCTAAATTCTCACTACCGCACCCTCAATTCTAACAAAAATGACCTAGGAAATATGAAACCAAAAAAACAAAAAAATTCTTGCAGAAAAGTGAGACTTAAATGCAGAAAACTTAAAAATTTTTATTTAGAAAAATGCCAGATTGGATTCATTTAAAGTAGACTCTCTGAACTGACTTTTAAAAAAAGTCAATATACTTTATTTTTTAGAACAATTTTACTTTTACAGAAAAAATTGAGCAGATAAGACAGAGAGTTTCCATATTAGCCCCCCTTCCCCACACTTTCTCCTCTTATTAACATCTTACGTTAGTGTGGTCAATTTTTTAAAATTGATGATCCAATATTGATACATTATTATTAACTAAAGTCCAAGGTTTATATTGAGATTCGCTCTTTGTGTTGTACAGTTCCATGGGTTTTGACAAATGCATAATGTCATTTATCCATTATTACAGTATCATGCAGAAGAGTTTCACTGTCCTAAAAATCCCTTGTGCTTTATCTATTCAATCCTCCAAATCCCTGGCAACCACTGATCTTTTTACTGTCTCCATGGTTTTTCGTTTTCCAATGTCATGTAGTTATAATCATACAAAAGTAGCCTTTTTAGACTCGCTTCTTTCACCTAGCAATGTGCGTTTAAGATTCCTCCATGACTTTTCATGGCTTGATAGCTCATTTTGGCTTATTTATCCATTCAGCTATTGAGGGGTATCTTACTTTTAGATTCTGGCAATTATGAATAAAACTGCTATAAACATTCTTGTGCAGGCTTTCGTGTGGACATAAGTTGTCAACTCAATTAGGTAAATACCTAGGAGCACAATTGCTAGATTGTATGGTAAGAGTATGTTAAATTTTATAAGAAACTATGAAACTGTCTTCTAAAGTGTACCATTTTGCATTCCCACAAGAAATGAATGAGACCTCCTGTAGCTACACATTCTCAGTACCATTTCATATCTTCAATTAAAAAAAATTTTTTAGCCATTCTAATAGGTGTGTAGTGGTATCTCGTTGTTTTTCTTTGTAATTCCCTAATGCCATGTAATGTTGAACTTCTTTTCATATGCTTGTTTGTTATCTGTGTATCTTCTTTGGTGAAGTGTCTGTTCAGTTCTTTTGCCCATTTTGAGGAGGGTTGTTTGTTTTCTTATTGTCGAGTTTTAGGATTTTGTTGTATATTTTGGATATAAATTCTTTATCAAATGTATGTTTTGCATATTTTTTCCCATCTGTGCCTTGTTTCTCCAGTCTCTTGACAGTGTCTTTTGCAGAGAATAAATTTTAAATTTTCATAAAACCCCAACTTTCAATTTTTTCTTTTATGGATTGTGCTTTTGATGTTGTATCTAAGAAAATCATTGAAAGACCCAAAGTCCCCTAGATTTTCTCCTATGTTATTTTCTAGTAGTTTTATAGTACTGCATATTTCATTCCAGTCTGTGATCCATATTTAGTGAGTTTTTGTGAAATGTGTAAAGTTGGTTGGATTCTTATTTATTTATTTTTGCAAGTGGATGTCCAATGACTCCAGCAGCATTTCTTAAACAGGCTATCCTTTCTCCATTGAATTGTCTTTGCTCCTTTGTCAAAGATCAGTTATACTTTTTGTGTGTATCTGTTTCTGGGCCGTCTATTCTGTTCTGTTGATCTGTTTGTTGATTCTTTTCCAATATCATGCTGTCTTGATTTCTGTAGCTTTATAGTAATTCTTGAAATCAGATAGTGTCAATCTTCCAACCATGTTCTTCTTTTTCAATATTGTATCTGCTATTCTGTGTCTTTTGCCTTAAACTTCAGCATTTGTCCATATCTATAAAATAACTTGGTGGGATTTTGATTGGGATTGCATTGAATTTATAAATCACATTGGGAAGAATTAACATCTTAACAATAGTGACCTTCCTATCTATGAACATGGAATATCTGTACATTTTAAGATATTGTTTGATTTTTTTTAAACAGAGTTTTCCCAGTTTTCTTCATATTGATCTTGCATATATTTTGTTAGATTTATACCTAAATATTTCATATATCTTGTGCTAACATAAATGGTACTGTGTTTTTAACTTTAACTTCAAATTGTTTATTGCTGGTATATGAAAAAACAACTGGCTTCTGTATATTAACCTTGTATTCTGCAACCTTGCTATTTTTCACTTAATTGTCTACATAGACAAACTTCTCATCTGTGAACAAAGATGTTTTTATTTCATCTCTCCCAATCTATGTACCTTTTATTTCTTTTTCTAGTTCTTTGGAATTAGTTGGAACTTCCAGTATGATGCTGGATAAGAGTGTTGAGAGGAGACATCCTTGCCTTTTTTCCAATCTTAAGAGGAAAGCTTCTAGTTTCTTACCATTAAGTATGAGGTTAGTTGTAGGTTTTTTGTAAATGTTTATTATCAAGTTGAGGAAGCTTTTCTCTATGCATAGTTTTCTGAGAGTTTTTATCATGAGGGGGTATTAGATTTTGTCAAATGCTTTTTCTGTATCTATTGATATGATCATATAATCTTTTCTTACCTTTTGTTGTTATGAATTACATCAATTGAATTTTGAATGTTGAATTGGCCTTGCATACCTGGAATAAACCCCACTTGGTCATAGTGTATGAGGAAATAATGAAAAGTCTGCTGTCTGGAAGGCGGCCCTCACCTGACCATGCTGGCACACTGATCTTGGATTTCCAGCTGCCAGAACTGTGAGAGATAAATGTTTATTTTTTATAAGCCACATACTCTGTGGTATTTTTGTTATAGCAGCCTGAATGGACTAAGACAGCCAGAATACGTCAAAAGGAATAGTAACCCAGAAATTTTACCTAATGCTTGAAATATGAATGTTTATGTTCTTATTGTTTCTTATTTGTATTTTCTTTATATAGGTATTATTTTTAACTACCAAAAAAAAAAAAAAACATGAAAGAAATCTTAGAAATTTTGCTTCTCCTTTCAACTAGGAAGAAGTGAGCAGTTTGTTGCATCAGAGTGCAGGGTTTTATATTATCTTCCTTATGAAGAATCCAAGAGCTAATTTTGGTGTCAGTTTGTCTCATCACATTTGGAAGGTGCTACATACCTGCAAATAGCGGACTACTCGGCAAACCAGATCAGGTGCCATGAAGTCTCCAGTGAATCTCCCAATGATATCTGTCAAGATGTTAACCAGTCCTGTGAAAGAGTCTAACAAAAACACACAAGTGGTTGATTTCAGCCTCTTTCAAATTTGCAGCTATACTACAGTAGAAATGAATTCCTGGGGAGATTTTTTTTTTTTTTTTCTGATTTGTTAGGTGGCCATTAAGGGAATGTAAGACAAGGCAGGAGTTACTTGACTTTATTACTAGAGCCTCTCGCCACTCAGATGTACCTACTTAGGAAGGAGTTTTGAAATGACTAAAGAGGAATTATATTAATCACAGAGTTGACCTTTTAAGTCAGAGGAGAGGAGTTTTAAAGGTGTTTAGACCTGTACTAAAACAAGGACTGTGTGAGGATCAATAAAGTGCAAAACTGAGAAAAGGAAAATATCTATTCTCATGAAGCCCCTCAAAATTTCCCTTTCTGCACCCATCATTTTACAACTTGGACCTCTCGTTACCTCCCTACATCCAGGTACGGCCCCCTTCCCCAGTTTCCTCTGCTTTCTTCTTCTTTCCCCTTTCAAATCCACCTTTGGAAAAAGTCAAGTGCATGATTTATCAATTTCATTGACTTAGTTGGTTAAACTACAGAGGAATTGAGGCCAAGATATGAGACCAAGGTTAGAGATTTTGTGCTCATTTCTAAAGTTACAGACTATATAAGTTGTACGGATGTCTCCAGAAGCTATGGTAAAATATGCTGTATGTCTAGAAGTTCCTTCTCCCCCCATCCCCATGACAAATATCTTTAATTGATTATGTGGTCCAGAATCTTTCTCAAAACAGTGCTTCAGGGATTCTCTGCTGATTGATGAATAGGACTGGAATTTAAGACTGATTCACTGACTTAGGGTCACTTTCTTGGGAGATGAGTTATAACACTTTGTCCAGGACCTGAGAGGCAGGAGGGTAAATCTTCTCTTTCTGGATCTTCACCATTAATAGGGTGAAGTCTGAGCCGCTAGTTTAGCATCAAAGCCTTCCATGATCTGGTGTTGCCTGCCTCTTGCCAAGTCCCCAGCTGGCATTTTTATATTGAACACCAGTGTTCTGCCTGTCTCTTCCTTTTTGTTTCTCTATAAGTAACAACAATTAGAAGCATTGGCAAGCACATGGGAACTACCAGAAAATTGTCAGAAATATTGGAGGAGAGAAATCTCACGGTAGTTCTGGATAGTCAGAGAAGTTCTAACTGAGAAGGTCAGATGAGAGCAGGGTCTTCAGAGATGTGGGCTTGTGATTTGATCAAATAGGAATTTTACAGAGCTTTTCATGGCAGATGTGGACTCATTGTATGAGTGGAATGGACATTGGAATTACTTGGATATGCTCTTTTGGTTTACTTATTCCTTAATTTAAAAATAATGAGAAAAAAAACCCCAAGTTTATGTTTCTCTAGATCTAAGTGTTCTATGAACAGTTATAATGCACTCCAGTAAAAAAACTTTCCCCTTGGAGCTCAAGCTTAAATAAGCCCATCTCTGGGAGGAGACTATCAATAGACTGTGCCACTGCATTTGTTATTTGTTATTAAGCAAATGCTGCTCAATCTGATCAGTAAAAGCTATTTGGTTGCCTAAGTAATTGAGGACAATGCAAATAAGCCTTTCCTAAATGGTAATCAACAGGACCTTAGGAACAAAGTGTACACTTTAAAGGCTTAATTACTTCCATGTATTACTCTTGCTTTTTAAAATTTCTTCTGTGAACGATTCTAGGAAACTGTTACACTCAGAAAAGCCAAAACCAGCTCCCGGCATGCTTTAGTGTTCCTTTGACAGGTTCTTGAGGGTTCCCAGTCCAAGCCTGAATATGGTTGGAGTGGGGAGAAGTCAAAATGAGATGACACCTGAGCTGAACCCTGAAGGGTCAGTAAGGATAGGTCAGGGGAAAGGGAGGGAAGGACATTGATTTGGCACAGATGACAGCATGAACAAAGTTATGGAGGTGAGACAAAGTGAGATGAGAAATTAAATGGCTTGTGCATATGAAACAACAACAATTTGTTGAAGCATAAAATAGGTGCTTGAAAGTGGCAAGAAATGGGCATGGAGACAAGAATCCAGGGAAGGGTCTTATGTGCCAATTAAAGGAGCTTTTGTTTTTTCATACACTGAGGGAACAATTAAATGTTTATGTACTCAGACATGTTTTAAATAGATTTCTTTAGTTACTGTAGTGATTGTGGCAGGGAGGGAGGGGGAGATCAGTTTGGTAGTTCCAGTACTGGAATTACCATGTAGATTTGTTAGGGAACTGTGCAGAAGTTCAAGAAAGAGATCATGACAATGAAAACACGATGACCCAAAACCTATAGGATGCAGCAAAAGCAGTTCTAAGAGGGGAGTTTATAGCAATACAATCCTACCTTAAAAAACAAGAAACATCTCAAAAAAACAACCTAACCTTACACCTAAAGCAATTAGAGAAAGAAGAACAAAAAAACCCCAAAGTTAGCAGAAGGAAAGAAATCATATGGATCAGATCAGAAATAAATGAAAAAGAAATGAAGGAAGCTATAGCAAAGATCAATAAAACTAAAAGCTGGTTCTTTGAGAAGATAAACAAAATTGATAAACCATTAGCCAGACTCATCAAAAAAAAAAAAAGGGAGAAGACACAGATCAATAGATTTAGAAATGGAAAAGGAGAAGTAACAACTGACACTGCAGAAATACAAAGGATCATGAGAGATTGCTACAAGCAACTATATGCCAATGAAATGGACAACCTGGAAGAAATGGACAAATTCTTAGAAATGCACAGCCTTCTGAGACTGAACCAGGAAGAAATAGAAAATATGAACAGACCAATCACAAGCACTGAAATTGAGACTGTGATTAAAAATCTTCCAACAAACAAAAGCCCAGGACCAGATGGCTTCACAGGCGAATTCTATGAAACGTTTAGAGAAGAGCTAACACCTATCCTTCTCAAACTCTTCCAAAATATAGCAGAGGGAGGACACTCCCAAACTCATTCTACAAGGCCACCATCACCCTGATACCAAAACCAGGTAAAGATGTCACAAAGAAAGAAAACTACAGGCCAATATCACTGATGAACATAGATGCAAAACTCCTCAACAAAATACGGGCAAACTGAATCCAACAGCACATTAAAAGGATCATACACCATGATCAAGTGGGGTTTATCCCAGGAATGCAAGGATTCTTCAATATACGAAAATCAATCAATGTGATGCACCATATTAACAGATTGAAGGAGAAAAACCATATGATCATCTCAATAGATGCAGAGAAAGCTTTCAACAAAATTCAACACCCATTTATGATAAAAACCCTCCAGAAAGTAGGCATACAGGGAACTTACCTCAACATGATAAAGGCCACGTATGACAAACCCACAGCCAACATCGTCCTCAATGGTGAAAAACTGAAACCATTTCCACTAAGATCATGAACAAGACAAGGTTGCCCACTCTCACCACTGTTATTCAACATAGTTTTGGAAGTTTTAGCCACAGCAATCAGAGAAGAAAAAGAAATAAAAGGAATCCAAATCGGAAAAGAAGAAGTAAAGCTGTCAGTGTTTGCAGATGACGTGATACTATACATAGAGAATCCTAAAGATGCTACCAGAAAACTAGTGGAGCTAATCAAAGAATTTGGTAAAGTAGCAGGATACAAAATTAATGCACAGAAATCTCTGGCATTCCTATACACTAATGGTGAAAAATCTGAAAGTGGAATTAAGAAAATGCTCCCATTTACCATTGCAACAAAAAGAATAAAATATCTAGGAACAAACCTACCTAAGGAGACAAAAGACCTGTATGCAGAAAATTATAAGACACTGATGAAAGAAATTAAAGATGATACAAATAGATGGAGAGATATACCATGTTCATGGATTGGAAGAGTCAACATTGTGAAAATGACTATACTACCCAAAGCAGTCTACAGATTCAATGCACTCCATATCAAACTACCACTGGCATTTTTCACAGAACTAGAAAATAAATCTCACAATTTGTATGGAAACACAAAAGACCCCGAATAGCCAAAGCAATCTTGAAAAAGAAAAACAGAGCTGGAGGAATCAGGCTTGCTGACTTCAGACTATACTACAAAGCTACAGTAATCAAGACAGTATGGTACTGGCACAAAAACAGAAATAGAGGGCTTCCCTGGTTGCGCAGTGGTTGAGAGTCCGCCTGCCGATGCAGGGGACACGGGTTCATGCCCCGGTTTGGGAAGATCCCACATGCCGCGGAGCAGCTGGGCCATGGCCACTGAGCCTGCATGTCCGGAGCCTGTGCTCCGCAACGGGAGAGGCCGCGACAGTGAGAGGCCTGTGTACCACCAAAAAAAAACCAAACAGAAATATAGATCAATGGAACAGGATAGAAAGCCCAGAGATAGACCCACGCACATATGGTCACCTTTTCTTGATAAAGGAGGCAAGAATGTACAGTGGAGAAAAGACAGATTCTTCAATAAGTGGTGCTGGGAAAACTGGACAGCTACATGTAAAAGAATGAAATTAGAACACTCCCTAACACCGTACACAAAAGTAAACTCAAAATGGATTAAAAACATAAATGTAAGGCCAGACACTATTAAACTCTTAAAGGAAAACATAGCAGAACACTCCATGACATAAATCACAGCAAGATCCTTTTTGACCCACCTCCTAGAGAAATGGAAATAAAAATAAACAAATGGGACCTAATGAAACTTAAAAGCTTTTGCACAGCAAAGGAAACCATAAACAGGACCAAAAGACAACCCTCAGAATGGGAGAAAATATTTGCAAATGAAGCAACTGACAAAGGATTAATCTCCAAAATTTATAAGCAGCACATGCAGCTCAATATCAAAAAAAACAAACAACCCAATCCAAAAATGGGCAGAAGACCTAAATAGACATTTCTCCAAAGAAGGTGTACAGATTGCCAACAGACACATGAAAGAATGCTCAACATCATTAATCATTAGAGAAATGCAAATCAAAACTATAATGAGGTATCACCTCACACTGGTCAGAATGGCCGTCATCAAGAAATCTACAAACAATAAACGTTGGAGAGGGTGTGGAGAAAAAGGAACCCTCTTGCACTGTTGGTGCGAATGTAAATTGATACAGCCACTGTGGAGAACAGTATGGAGGTTCCTTAAAAAACTAAAAATAGAACTACCATACGACCCAGCAATCCCACTACTGGGCATATACCCTGAGAAAACCATAATTCACAAAGAGTCATGTACCTCAATGTTCATTGCAGCTCTATTTACAATAGCCAGGGCATGGAAACAACCTAAGTGTCCATCAACACATGAATGGATAAAGAAGATGTATACACATGTATATACACATATATACAATGGAATATTACTCAGCCATAAAAAGAATGAAATTGAGTTATTTGTAATGAGGTGGATGGACCTAGAGTCTGTCATACAGAGTGAAGAAAGTCAGAAGGAGAAAAACAAATACCGTATGCTAATATATATATTTGGAATCTAAGAAAAAAAAAAAGGTCATGAAGAACCTAGGGGCAAGATGGAAATAAAGATGCAGACCTACTAGAGAATGGACTTGAGGTAATGGGGAGGGGGAGGGGTAAGCTGGGACAAAGTGAGAGAGTGGCATGGTCATATATACATTACCAAATATAAAATAGATAGCTAGTGGGAAGCAACCGCAGAGCACAGGGAGATCAGCTCTGTGTTTTGTGACCACCTAGAGAGGTGGGATAGAGAGGGTGGGAGTGAGGGTGACCCAAGAGGGAAGAGATATGGGGATATATTTATATGTATAACTGATTCACTTTGTTATAAAGCAGAAACTAACACACCATTGTAAAGCAATTATACTCCAATAAAGATGTTAAAAAAAAAGAAAGAGATCGCTGGTACCTAGTATATATCAAATTGGAGTAAAAATATAGAGAAAGATGCAAAATTGACATGTATTTATAAGGTAAAATAAGAAGGATTTGGTGACTATTAGATGTTTTAAAGGTGAGGTAGAGGGAGAAGTTGACAACGTATTGAGTTGGCCAAAAATTTCGTTCAGGTTTTTTGTGACATCTTACGGAAGAAGCCAAACGAACTTTCGGGCCAACCCAATGTTAAGGTCCTGGCTTACGCGGCCCTGGTAGATGATGGCGCCTCCTGCAAATACAGGAGGATAAGCTCACTCTGTTTGGGTTGCTTCCAGGCTTCCTAAGATTTTGTGTGAACATAAGTTTTCATGTCCTCAGGGTAAAAGCTCAGGAGTAGACTGTTGGGCCATAGGGTAAGTATGGCTTTTCATGAGAAACTGCTCAACAGTTTTACGGAGTTGCAGCACCACAGTGATGCTCACCGAAAAAGTATGATTCAGTGCTTCTGCATCCTTATCAGCACTTGGTATTGTCTGTGTGTTTTCTTTCAGTCATTTGACAATGTATGCAGTGGCCTCTCATTATGGCTTCAATGTGCATTTCCCTAATGGTTAATGACATTGTTGTTCTGGTCATCCTCACCCTGTACAGGCTTCAAATTCCTCTTTGGATGCTCTGTTATGGTGGGAGCTGGGGTACTGGAGAGTTTTAATGCTGCACTCTCGGCTTTCAGATGCATCTCTATTCCTGTAGCACTGTTACGATTTACCACGCAATGCTTGCTAAGCTGGTGGTTGTAATGCTCTGTTTTGTCCTGGCTCAGCCTCAGTCTCGCATAGACCTGTGCACCTGGGCCTTGGGGCTGGGACATTTTCAGTGTTCCAATTCCTCCCTCCCATGGCAATCAAACTCCTGCCTTGTATCTGTGGTGGGTCGTGTGTGGGAGAGAGTTTCAATCTCTTCCTCTAGTGGTAGGAGACTTCTAATGGCATTGGTATAGTATCCTGGACCAGCTGCTTTATACCTCCATCCCAAAGACTGAGGGTTTTTAATGTTTCTGTGCCCTTCTCTGTGCTTTGGGGGCAATAGAATTTGGTGCCACGGTGGCCTACGGTTTTTATTGAGAGAAGTGACTGGCAGGAGGGCAGCATTTCATGCCTTTCCTGCAGGCATAGCCTAAACCTTCCTGTATACCTGCACACCATCTCTATAACAACGCCTCAATTCTGCCATTGCGGTGTGGAAGCAGCCATGGGCACTCCTCTAACTGAATGGGCATGGCTGTGTCCCAATAAAACTTTATTTATAAACATGGGCTTTGGGCTGAAATGGCCTGTGGGCTGTAGTTTGCCAACCCCTGGTCTACAGAATAAACTCCAAATGCCTTGTTGTGACTTTGGGATCCTTCCTGCCTTTCTCTTCAGTGTGATCTTTTCTCATCCTATCCTAAATTCATACTTCAAGAGAAACCCTTTCAACCAGCACATTAATAGTGACATCCAGTTAGTTGGTCAAAACATTGGTTAAAGAAAGGAAGCGCACCCACAAACTCGTCTTAAAATATCTTAACATAAAACATTCACGGACATTTATTTGTCTTTTCTTTAACCTAGGGCCAAGACTTTTATTTGATTTTATGCCTCATCTTTTTTTGTGTGCCTAATGCATTTTTTATGAATGCCAGTTCTGGTTTCTTTAGATTAGAATGAGAACTTGAGATATCAGCAAAGCAATTTGAGACAGAATTTCATTGTAGGGATTTTTAATAATCCTCCTTCATTCTTTTATAGTTCCATTCTCTGGGCTTAATTCTATTGCAACTTCTTTCAGTGACTCAGTAAAAATAAAAAAGGCAAGTCTTTTCAAAGTATCCGACTTAATTTTCACAGAAACAACAACTCTTCGATGTTGTTTACGTTCATTATATAATTTCAGTAATGAGTACAACTGGCATAAACTGACTAGAAACAAACATCTGTGACTCAGATAACCCAGGAGGTGGAAGCAGAAATGGACGGGCTCATTAGGGTCCATCCATCTTGTCATGGATGCTAGTTAGTCAGGATGTTTTCTGCTAGTTTGCAGAAAGAGTGGAAGTGTTAGTTAATCCAGTGAGGCACTTAAGTGTAGCTGAGAGAGCTTCTACTGAGAAGCCCTTGCTCCCTTGACTATCCCCAGCTGTTCCCTCTGCCAGCCCCGTTCTTTATGTTGGTCCCTTGACTTAGGAGGTTCTTCGTGCACCTCTACCTGAAGGACATCTCCTAACTTTTTTTAGGTTTAGTTCAATGTTACCTCCTTTATGATGCCTTTTCTTCTCTTCTTCCTGAAGACTACTGAGATTGGCTGATTCCCTCTTCTGGGCTTCTCCCTACCCTACTATCGAAGTACCTGTAACACATTAACATGTTAAAATTTTCTTTCTAATTCCGCTATACCGTGGGAGGATAGAGATTCTTTTATTCACCTTCACGTCTCCGGACCCTAACGTTGTCTTATTTAGTGGTAAGAGCTTGGTAACTTTCCACTCAGTGAATGACTACATTATTACTGCTGTTGCTTGACTGGCTGGCTGCAGCAGAGGTGGTGCCACAGAGCAGACTGAGCCACATTAACGATCTCCTTCAATGTAGATTAAGATAATGATTACAGAATCCAGATGCTGGAAGGAAGAACATGATTGGAAATTTTGATCCCTCAGCAGATTTCTAAAAGAGCTCTCTCGATTCTAAGATCTCTGCTAGGTTGCAAGAGCACAGTGGCTGTGCCTTACTCATGTTTATAGTCTCATCCCTTTTTATGGTGTCTTGCAAGATACTCAGTGCTTGCTAGATAAAGAAGGAACCGTTGGCTTATAAAACAGATTTGCAAACGTCTTGAAAATGCAAGGCCACCAGGGTAGGATTCACTCTGCATACAGAGCAAGTTGAGGCTCCACTTCTTAGATTTCTACTTGCTCTGAGTTGATGTTTGAACTTTCCCATGCAGAGCAGAACTATAGGAACAATGAACACCTAGCAAGCTGAGTAACTCTTTTTCTTGGCAAGTGAGTAGTACATGAACATTTGTTGCACTGGATAAGGGGCTATTGAATACAAACACAATATTTATAACATCAACATGTCTGATAATGTAAGATCCTTTTAGCTCCAACTATGGGTTACGGATGAGAGGTGCTCTGGTTTTACTGTAGGGCCACTCTGGGTAACAGTTTCAACTGTGAATCTCCAGGGTTTGATGCTTCTAGCTCAATTCAATGTCTTTAGTGTTGTTTGTTTTGTTTTTAAAGCAGAGGAGGTGATAATAGTTTGCTTGCAGTTGTACAAGAAACTATTTTTGATATTACTAAGGATCCCACTCTCTCCCACTTTTCTTTTTTAACAACCATATGCTTGAGAACACTCTAAATGAAACAAGATTTCAAGACATTATGTGAAAGATTTTTAATGATAGAACTTGCATTGCCCAAACTGATGTCAGGTGCTTAACTGCCAATTAAAATTATTTCTCAAAAAAGTAAGTTCTTGTGTCTCTAAGCTTTGGGCTCATTTTACAGTACTAATATGATTCTGGCACTGTGCCCTTCCGCCAAGATTAAGTACTAGCTGAGCTTAATGGCCTTAACTGTCACTCCCCAGCTCTTTATTAATCCCGAGAAAGTGGCCTGTACCTCGGTCATTACTGCTCAGTTAGGTAAATAATCATCACATCCATTCTCATTAGAGCACTCTCTTCACAGAAAGCTTTGTTCCTGAGATTTTTCAATTAGTCTTAACAAGTCATAAAATGCCACTAATGTCTTCCTTTCTCCATTGGTCCACCAAACAAATAAAAATCATGTGTCTAATTAAAGAAACCCAAGTCCTCCTAAAACCTATTCCCTTTGCTTCTGTTGTGTTCAAAAGCCAAGAATCTCATTGAATGAGGCCAACTAGCCAGCCTGGGTCACTGATCATTGCTGAGTGGTGAAGAAGTCTTACACTGGTACGTGCAAACATCAGATTCAGCAAGAGAAAATGTTTGCTTGAAATGAGGGAAGATAAGGCACTGAGTCACTGCTATTTCTCCTCTTCACTCCACTTTAAGGGGAAATTTCTTGAGGCAGGGTTGTACTCAGTCATCATTGCACAACATGGGACTCAAATTGACTCAGTATAAATATAAGAAATGGACAACTTGTTTCCTCTTTTAATGAGATTGTGTTTTCCTAGTAAGAAGAATTGACATCAATGACCTGGGATGTTTAGAAATCTAAGTGTAGGGGTGGGGAGTTCCATTTGCAGTTATCCAAGAGACAGTTCTTTGAATGTCTTTTTTTTTCCCTTTGCACTCTTGCCCAAGGACAGCTGAGTTGTAACAGGTTGGAACGGAAGTGGTCAATAGTAACAAGAAATATTTGGTTCTCATCTCATCCTGCTGAAACCAGGTATAAATTTGTACATAGGGACATGAGGCAGACACGGAGATACACTACTCAGATCCCTCTTCAGGAAAGAAATTGCTGTTGAGCTGCAAGGAGTGTGGTTCACTGGCATCCTCCAGCTGTTAGATTCTCAGGGTTTGCCTCAGCTTGAGATCATGTTATTCTTAATCCAAGCTCTGCCAGTGCCTGAGGTGCAGGTAGAAGGGTCTAGTCATTTCTATGCAACATGGGAATCCTTTAATGAGCTGGCAGAATCTGGTAGGTTGCCATCATGCTTTGATGGGTCCTCCTGACCATTCCTTTTTCTTTCCTTTTCTTTTCATAGGTGTTACTTCCCCCAAAACCTTTGCATGCCTAATTCTATTCTAACATCTGTTTCCCAAAGAATCCAACTTGTAACAGGAAGTAAGTCAGGAAGGGACACAAGATCATTCATTGTCTTGGGATGGTCTTTATGGCTGCCCTTTTGCATAATCTAAGATCTTAGCAAATATCCTATTTCACTGACCCTACCCAGAACTGTACTGTGCACTTCTCTGTCATCAAAGGCTTTGTAGTTAATATATGTTGTTTAATAATCATAGAGTACCAGGTAGCCTCTATGCTCTGTTAATCCCCAAACAATGAAAACCTTCGCTGGTATATTCCTGACGCCCATGAGACTAGTTACCCATCCATGAGACTAGTTACCCATCCATAAATCTTAAGTTAGGAATGCATGTCCTGTTTCCAAGCACCTACCCCCATACCCTAGATTAACTATAAAATTGTCTCAGTGGCCCCTCGTCAGTGTGGACTACAGCTGCGAATGCTTCTGGATCGTTGTCTGCCTGAACCTGATCCCATCCTGTGAGTAAGTTACCCTATAATTAACGGATCCATTGTGTATATGGAGCTTCCTGCCTCGTTTTTTTGGTCTACAAGATGCCTTCTCAGGGGGCTTCCCTGGTGGCGCAGTGGTGGAGAGTCCGCCTGCCGATGCAGGGGACACGGGTTCGTGCCCCGGTCCGGGAAGGTCCGACGTGCCGCGGAGCGGCTGGGCCCGTGAGCCATGGCCGCTGAGCCTGCGTGTCCAGAGCCTGTGCTCTGCAATGGGAGAGGCCACAACAGTGAGAGGCCCGCGTACCGAAAAAAAAAAAAAAAAGCGTAAAAAAAAAAAGATGCCTTCTCAGTTCATTGGGCACTTTTCATTCCCTCTGTCCTCCAACAGGCTTCATGCTTTCAGATCCTATTGAAGGTCTGTGAGAATCACTGATTCACTTACTGTAAAGATGTTGTTGAGAACATTCTACTGAAGTCTTATCCAAGTCCTGTATATAAGCTCCACAGAATCAGTGTTCATGCTCAGGAAACATCTTATGGTGCATTTCCCTCAAGGCTGGAAGGAATCATGTCTGAGAAGTTTTTACCCTTAGTTTTGGCTACTAGGAAGCACAGAATGAAATATGCTCAGTCGCAGTAACTTTGTAGTACCTCAAAGCTTAAATTTGTTTTTGATTTTGTTGTCTCTGTATAGTTTAATATTTTCCATGACTCTCATATTTTATTTTGTATTTCTCATTTTATTGGGTATGTCTTACGTGTTATAGGCAGTGGATGCAGCATGGGTCCTGGAGCCTGACTGTAGGGATTTGAATGCAGGTTCTGCCCCGTAATAGCTGTGCCATCTTAGGCATGTCACTAACCATGCTGAACATCCGGTTCTTTGTAAAAATATCATAATAAGAGTACGTGATTTATAGGGCTATTGTGAAGGTTAAATGAGATAATGCATGTAAACTGCTTGGTAAAACGCTTGGTGTAAACCCTGAGTACCTCTGATTGGGGGCGATGCAATGAATAGGGCTGAATGACTAGACAGAGTGCTGCATGGACTGGAAATGAAAGGGGCTTCATTGTAAGGTAACCAATTTCTGGAAGATAGTTTTCTGAAAATAATTGATAAATAAGTGGTTGAGGCTCTGATTAAACTAGATCAACAGTAAAGACTGGCTGTTTTATCTGCTGTAAGGCACGGTAGTTAATTGAATACATTTGGCATCCACTAAGAAGAGGGTGGTGATTAAGTTAACTGAGTGCCTGACAAGGGGAGTAGAACCAAGCCAATACTTGAGGGAACAGAAGTCAAGATAGACGATCTGTGATGAGTGGCTCAGGGATTGGATAGCTATTTGTTAGCAGGGATGCTGTTTGTGGAGCCATGCTTTGTTAGGCTAGACGGCTCTGTGCATTACAGGAAATTTCGCATCCCTGGACTCTGTGATAACTCCAAATGCCGAACCGTTTCTAAATGCCCAAGGACTGCTTCTAGTTGAGAATCACTGAAGTATGAAAGGGTATTTGGGCTTAGATTGAGAATATAAGCTGATGTCCCTAGAACATTCACAGTTCCTGTAGCCCTTTCACTCAAATGTATCCTGGTCTACGTGGCTCCTTGGAGTTGGTTGATTTCAGGCCTGGGGCTGGGAAGAGTACAAGATGAGCCTGGAAGTAAAGAAGTGCATTGGCCTCAACTTTCCAGGTGATGCCTTTCCCAAGAAATAGCTCTCTGATTATGATCCTTGTCTTTAAGCAGGATGGGGACAAATATTGGCAGCCTATCCTTGTGCCAGGCATTGTGCTAGGCAACTCACAGACATTCTCTTATTTAATGCAGTGTTTTGTATGAATGTATCTGAGCCAAACTCTACTTTGCACATAAATAGAATTAGTGACCCCTCAGAGTGTGCATTCAACTTTGGTTCAGTGAAATTTGGAGTATAAATTGGACTTTTACCTACTTCTAATTGAATAGAATAATTCTAATCAGATGAAACGATTCACTCTAAAGTGCAGTACAACTACAGATACTCAAAAAAAAAAAAAATCACAGAATCTTAGAAGAAGCAGGAACACTATCATTGAACCAACATAGAGACTTCTGCATATGATGAGGATGAACCTCAATAAACAATGAAGGCCAGGGCAGACAAAATGATGTACATAATCTCTTTCTAACAAACACCGTAACTGTCCAAAGAAAGGCAGTAATATAACTTCTGCTTCTTGTGGTCATTATGAGGATTAAATTAAGTAAAGCACGTCTCAGTGCTAACCACAAAGGAGGACCTGAATGCATGGTTCCTGCTCTTCTCATTTCCCCAGAGAGGAGGAAGCTAGGAGAATTTAAGTAATGTTTTGAAAGCCACAGAAATAATAAATGGTAGAGCCAGGCTTCAAACCCAGATCTCTAGACTCTGCCGCCTGTTTTTGTACAGCTGTCAGACTAAGAATCTTCTTTTTTGTTCAAGAATTTTGAAAACATTTTTTTCTACTCAGTAATTTCATATCAAGGATTCTCTAATAAAAAAGATAAAATATAAAGACATATCTATCTCATATGAAGAATCTTTAAAAATGTTTTAATTTTTGAAAAACTCAAGAGAAGAAAAATTTTTTGTGGCACATGAAAATTACATGAAATTCAAATTTCAGTATCCACAGCTAAAGTTCTATTGGAACACAGCCATGCCCATTCAGTCACATGTTGTCCATGACTGCTTTCATGCTACAAAGGCAGAGGTGGTTGGTTGAGACAGAGACCATATGACCCCCCAAAGCCTAAAATGTTTAATATCTGGCCCTTAACAGAAAAAGCTGGCTGACTCCTGCTCTTTTCATTATGCCCAAGTGCTGGTGGATCCAGATTGCTTGTGACTTTACAAATCTTCCCGCATTCTTGGGGAATTATTAAATTGCCATGCAGGTTGCACTGAAGTGCTTCCTGCTGGCTTACATTGGAGAGGTTTGAAGGTATCAGATGGGACAGATTCCCTTCCTTCACCTTAGCCAAAATCCAATCTCACTCTCTTTCATGTTCAAAAGGATCTGATTAACTAGGACGTGAATGGGGAAAAGAACAATCCATGCTGTGGGGCTGGGCTGAGCGGGCGTTTGGAGCTGCTGTATTTCAGCTCCTCCTCATCACTTCTGACCGGTTCCCTGGACGCCCAGCCCTGTCTAATGGAGACTGCGCACCAGAGGTTAAAGTACAAGAGTCAGGGCCTGTGTTTGAACTCTGCTTGCTAACTACGACTCTGGGCAAGTTATTTAAACTCCCTCAGTCTCAGTTTCCATAGGTCAAAAATGAGAGTGATAAGAGTATCTATAGGGCGTCCCTGGTGGTGCAGTGGTGGAGAGTCCTCCTGCCAATGCAGGGGACACGGGTTCGTGCCCCGGTCCGGGAAGATCCCATATGCCGCAGAGCGGCTGGGCCCGTGAGCCATGGCCGCTGAGCCTGCATGTCCGGAGCCTGTGCTCCGCAACGGGAGAGGCCACAACAATGAGAGGCCCACGTACTGAAAAAAAAAAAAAAAGAGTATCTATAGCTCAGATAATTTGGAGGATTAAATGAGAAGATAAAAAGGTTTTTTGTTGTTTTGCAAAGAGTTGGTTCAGTAAGCATTCAATAAATATTAGCTATTGTTATTAATTTTTCTACTTACTTGTCAGCAGGGAAGGAGGGAAGTCTGTGATTCAAGTTAAAATGCCCTAGAAGGTGTTTTTTTTCTTTGTTTGTTTGTTTGGTTGTTTTTTTTTTTTTTTTTTGCGGTACGCGGGCCTCTCACTGTTGTGGCCTCTCCCGTTGTGGAGCACAGGCTCCGGACGCACAGGCTCAGCGGCCATGGCTCACGGGCCCAGCCGCTCCGCAGCATGTGGGATCCTCCCGGACCAGGGCACGAACCCGTATCCCCTGCATCGGCAGGCGGACTCTCAACCACTGCGCCACCAGGGAAGCCCTAGAAGGTGTTTTTAAAACATGTTTTCTGTGTTTTTTTTTAAAAAGTAATGCAAACACACAATACAAAATTCAAATAGTACAAATAATAAAAATAAATGTCTCAGCAAAGAATGAGTCTGAGATGTTCAAGGCAGTAATAGTCATAATAGCTCTAAACTGGAAATTACCCAAATGCCCATCACTAGTAGAACAGAGAAATCGACTGTGGTATAATTATACAATGGAATGCCGTTCAACAGAGTGAATGGTCTATAACTACAGGCAACAATGATGACGAATCTCTTGGACAAATGCTGAGCAAAAGAAGCCAGACAGCAAAGCACACACCTAGATTCCATTTAGATAAGGTACAGAATCAGGAGAAATCTCACCTTTGCCTCAGGGATTACCCTGGGTGCAGGTGAGGGGTGATGATGGGAAGCTGATGGGAGGAGGCTTGGGGGGCAGCTAGTAATGCTCTGTTTCTTGATTTGGGTGCTGGTTACACAGGTGTGTTCAGTTTGTGAAAATTCATCAGCTGATTCTTGTAAATGCTTGCACAGGATTAGACTTCGTATTTTGACAAAATAATAAAACCTAAAAATAAAAAGGCACCCTCCTCCTGCTCTTGACTCCTAGTCACTCAGTCCCCTCTTCAGAAGCAGCCACTGTTACCATCAAACTGAATATCCGGAGACAGTCACAGTGTATAAGAACGTGTCTGCCTGTATGTAATATGTGCATTATTACTGTTATTCTTCTTTCTTGAAAACAAGTTTTTGTTTTATTTTATAAGGACTTTATTTTTTTAGAGCGGTTTTAGGGTTACAGCAAAATCGAAAGGAAGTACAGAGCGTCCTCAATATGAGGGTTCACTCCTGGTGTTGTACATCCTAGAGGTTTGCGCCAAAGTATAATAACAAGTATCCGTCATTATAGTATCCTTCACTGCCCTGAAAATCCTCTGTCTGAGAGCAAGTTCTGATGTACCTAGTCTTATGTTCAGTCAACCACCTGCTGCAAAGGGGATAGTAGATCTTAGGAGAAGGTCAGGTAGAGCAGAGGAGATGAGAAGGGGTCCTGATGCTGGGTGACCCCCTTGGACCTGGCAAGGTTTCCACAAATGTTCGTTGAACTGTCAAAGGGAATTTAAGTGCTTCAAGATGGCTGGGCCTTCTTCCTAGTGTTGGGCTGGGCCCCAGATAAAGTCATCCTATGCTTTCTTCGTGTTTAAAACTCTAGGTATCCCATTGGGCAGTCCTGTTCCCCAGGCCTTCTGTTCATGGTGAACATTCAGCTCAGGTTGTGATTCAGAATAACACCCTCTTCTCTGTGAAACAATGTTCCTTATTCTGAAGCTGGCAATGTCTGACAATAGGGTGAGATATTTGAAACCAGGACCACCATGAAACATCTGGGAAGATATTCTTGTATTTCTGGTCTTTTATTCTGTCTTACCCTTGTAGCTGGTAACTTTCTCCGATACTTTTGGCAGCATCAACAACCCCAAATGTTATTCATCCTCTAAGACTCAATGCAAGCTCTACCCCCTCCATGAAGTTTCCATCAGGTTTCCCTGGAGGTCTCTGATTTGCATCACTTTATTTAACACTTATTTACATAATCATCAGTCTATAATTATTGATTTCTGTCTACTAAGCTTCAAATACCATGCTGGGAATTCAAGAGAGAATACTCTATTTCTGTCCTCAAGTAGCTCACATTCCAGTGTCAAAGGGAGGCGTGTAAAATATCAAAGAGTATTACATGATATCGGTATAAAAGATGCAGTAATTGATTAAATCTGCTACAGTAGGAACCAAGAGTACAAGGCAAGCTTCACAGAGGTACCCCTTGAGCTCTGCACCTTGAAGAATGAGCCGGGCTTTGTTAGACCAGAGTGAGAGACGGGCTCACCATTTAATATATCTATGTCATTAAATTTACTACTCTTTCCAACCAGATTGTGAGAGACTCATGGATAAGACTCATAACTTAGGCTTCTTTATCCCCCATTTCCCCAAAAACCTAGTAAAATTCTAGTTATTAAATTAGATAGACACAAGAGTAAGGGCAAACACAGGAAGAGTCTTCTTAAAAGATGTAACCAAAGACCTGAATTTTAAATATTCTAACAGATTTGCATTTTTAGAATGTGAACTTCTCATCAGATTTGGAATATAAAGGAAACCTTCTAAAGAGATAAAATTGAACTTTAATTGGAGCAGTCATTATAATCAGGGCCAAACTTTGATGAGCAGCTGGTGTCCTCCTCACTTTCTGCCCCATTCAACGCCCCACCCTTGAGTCCCTGCGGCTTGGCTCTCAGGTTCTCAGGAGGACAGGAATTATTTTGATTGTAATTGGGCCTGACCTGTGACAGAGTCACTATCTGAATCCATTGTTGGCCACTGAGTTGCTCTGTGACCTCGGGCAACTTACTTAGACATCTTGGGTCTCAGTGGCTACCTTATAAAACTGAAGTAAGTATACTTACTTCGTAAAGATTAAATGGTATAAGTGTTTGAAACATAATAGACTCTCAATAATGTAAGCTTTCCTTCCTTTCTTCTTCTCACCTTCTTTTCTACCCTCTTCCCTTTTTCCTTGGAATGTTCAGGAGGAAATTTGGGGGAAGAGAGAGGCTAGAAGGCGGTGAATGAAGAGATTCTGAGCAGCTTATGGAGACCTTGGGAGAGGTAAATGGATGGACCCAGAGGCAGTTTAAGACATTTTGCCATGTTTCGTGCAGTTTACTGCCGCAGGTAAATGCCGTTGCCTCTGAGAGGTTTCCTTGAGACCGAAGGTGGAGGTTTCTTTGGAAGAAACATCAGGCCAGGATCAGCCACAAAGGGGGCTCGGAGTTGTTAGGGCTGCAGGGAAGGGATAGGGCATGATTTATCCAGAAGAAGAGGAGACTCAAGGTCACACTCTTGACTTCAGCCTGTGCCTGTCACGCCTTCCCTTCGAGGCTGTCACCTGGGAGGAGCATTAGACTTCAGGCTAATACAGGGCTGGGCTCAGGGTCTTCTATTATCTTGGAGCTTCCAAGTAGCTTGCCTTAGGAGGAGATGATTAACCACAGATCCTCAGTTCACTTGTCAAGAATTCAGGCACTGCAGGGAGAGGGATGCACCTGCATCTATGGTTCTATAATGACTCACTAGGATCCTTCCCTGCGTCATCCATCCCACTCCCAGGCAGGAGATTCCCAACGCTCCACTTAGCCTTCTCCCACCTGCCCCCACCCCCATGTCAGCCCACCAAAGCCAAAGAGCTCTCAGCTGTAAACAAATCAAACTGACAAACTAATTCTCGGGAGCTAATGGCTAAAGGCACTTAATTCTCACAACAGCATTTTCGTTTTAATGGGGGCATCAAACCTTAGCCCAGGAGGGACTCCCTAACGGAGGGATTCCAGGTGGTGTGGAATGCAGAGAGGAACAGAATATGCTGGCGCTTGCCCAAGGTCACACAGCGAGGTGGTGGCAGAGCTGTGAGTAAAACCCAGCTACCTCGACTTCCAGTCTCACACTGATGGAGGCTCTGCCTCTTGTCTGGTCACACTGGGACTCCCTGCCCCATTCTTGAGCTGCATCAGTGACTGTGGCCCAGCTTGAGTGTGCAGAGGCTGTAATGGGAGCCTAAACCATCCACCTGCACTGCCAGAACCTCTCAGGAAGAATAGTAGCATTGAGGAGGCTTGATCAATAAATATTATGCAAATGCCTAGAGCAATAACATTCCCTTCCATTACCAAGCTAACAGTCCCCATCAAGAGCCTGCCTGCATTCTGACGGTTTTATTTTTCCTGGTTTGTCAGCCTGAAATCAGGGTCTGACTGATGCCCGTATGAAGCATAAAAGGTACATGACTGGCAGAGGCCCAGTTCCTTTTTCTCTGAATTAGAGGCCCTTGCTCCATGAGCTGGCAAGAGGCCCGGCTTTGTGCACATCAGTTATGTTCTCTGACTGAGAGCCTTGCTGAGCAGAACCAGACGGTAAACATTCCTGGAGCCACGATGAGCCTCATTGTGATGCGTTCTCCATAGAAAGAAAGCAGCGAGGCAGCGGTACCCAGATCCCTTCCCTGCATCCCCTCTTCATCTCTTCCCACCTGTCACCCAGCTAAGGAATCCTGGAATCCGAGCAATCGTTACACTTCTGTTTGTAGTTGTACAAGAAAAATAACATTCTTCATCTTCTAAAACTGAAATTAAATGCGACTATGAACTCTTACTCTGCTGGATGTCAAAACTTAATTGCAGTCAATTAAGTGTTTACCCTTCTCTTGTCTCTGTAGTCCTCTTAAAGTTCTGGAAAGCTTACTCAGTGTCAAGTCCTGTGTGTGTGTGTGGGGCGGCGGTGGGGACGGGTCTGGTCATTGGCATCATTCCTTTCCCTCATTGACATCTACTGAGATGATGTCCCCAACTCCATCTTGCATTTGGTTGTCAGTAGATCGAAGTGGTGCCTCCCTTTTCTCTAACTGCAGGACCCCTTTAAGAGCAGAGCTCTCTCTGCTCTTGGTTGCTCAGAATACAATCTCTGTCCCCACAACAGAATGCAGGTGTCCAGAGATCATATGTGGCTGTTTCAGGCTCTCTGCCTAGATACCCACATACACATTTCTTCTCACTTTCAGCGCTACGTGGAGGGGGAACCCAGTGCCTCACTCATTCCCTGGACTGCCTCTTGAGAAAGTGGGTAGAGTGAGTCACAGACCTTCTTCCTCTTGAATTTCTCCAGCTTGTATCTCCCCTCCCATATCCTCTGCAGTGTTTGTCCTGTGGTGGCTCAGGGCTCAAGGTCTCCTTCCCAGCAATGCCCTGATGTTCAAGCTCCTGTCTCCTGCACGTGCTCTCTGCATCCCTTCCCATTCTTAGATCCGCATAGCCTGGCTTTTCATTTTTTCTTCCAAATCATTTGAAACTCAAAAGTCAAGAAGTACACTATTTTGCTTTCATGTTCCTTTAATAAACCTTCATTGTAGCAGCAAAAACCTCATGATATAGCTGTCCAAATGGAGGATTGTGTAGTGATAGAAATTCTAAAGAGGAGAAGGGGAAAACACATTGGTTAAGAATCAAAAATATTATATAGCTATATGATGTATTTTTTAATTGCTTGCAGTCTATCTCAACCAGAGTTCCAGAGAAAATGATTGCAGCTTTCATTTTCTCAATGTTCTCAGCATTGGCATCTTCCTAAAAGTGCCAAGGGCAAGTCCCAAGGGTAATTCTCAATGCATAGGAGAGAAAGAATTCATTTAAATCAATGGATGCTTTAGGGAGGTGATTCTCAGTGTGATCTGAGTATCCCCAAGGGTCCCTGAGACCCTCAATGTATCGGGTCAAAATTATTTTCATAATAATACTAAAACTTTATTTGCCTTTTTTACTTTCATCTGTCATGAGTGTACTATGACCTTTGAAAAACTCCACTGTGCAAACATGAACATCTGTGTACACACAGAAATTAAGTGTTCAGAGATTTCATGTATTGGAAATATCAGAAAAATGATATTATATAGCACTTAAAAATACATTAAAAGAAATAAAGCAGGGAATTATAAATTTGATGATATTAAAAAGTGACTCTCTAATTGACCAGGTATATTAAAACAAGAACAAAGTAAAACTTTTAGAAATTACAAAAAATTACATAATAATTAAAATTAGTATCTCAATAAACATGATAAAGAGAAGACTGGAAACAGATGAAAAGAGAATCAGTAAGCTTGAAGAGAGAGCTGAAAAAATCAAATTAAAGGCAATAGAGAGAGACAAAGAGGTAGATCAAAGAGAAATTAAGAGACATAGTGAACAGAATGAGAAAGTCTAATAAAAATCTCACTGGAGTTCCAGGAGGAGATGATAAAGAGAATGGAAAAGAGGCATTATGCAAAAAGATAGTGCCTAGGAATTTTATACAATCAACGTAGGATGTCAGTCTCAGGTACAGGAAACCTGAAAAAGTCCCCATTTAAAATATCTCATACCATTTTCAGACAACGTCACAACTTTTGGAAGAGGAAATGGTTTCACAGAGATAATGGATGTTGTTTTGAATCACAAACCAAATGGAGTGTTTATCGTGAACAGAACACTTGGGGATCAGGGCTTCTTCATTGGACACCTAGAGTTTCAAACACAAAGAGGTCATGAGGAAACTTTATCTGAGTCCAGGGCCAACACTGGAGAGAAGGCCTGGTCATTTAATTCATTTTGATGCCAGATGAAGGATCAGGGCTTCTTCGCATCTCCTCTGCTCTCCCTGTTCCTCTTATCCTGAGGTCTACCCCCACCCCTTGGGAGCAGGTGGTCAAACCGGACACAGGGCTAGATACATGAGTACTTGTTCTCAGGAAAGCAGAAAAAGGAAGCACCTAAAACATAAAAGCTAAAAATATTAAAATAAAAATGACATATCAGGCAAATATTAAGTAAAAGAAAGACACTATAGCTACACCAATGTAAGATAAAATCCTTAAGGTTAAAAGCATTACTAGAGACAAAGAGAGTTACTGAATACGCCAGGAAGATGTATCGATTCTAAACCTGTTAGGATAAATAAAGTAAAAACTTAATAAAACTGCAGGGGTGGGCTTCCCTGGGGGCGCAGTGGTTAAGAATCTGCCTGCCAGTGCAGGGGACACGGGTTCAAGCCCTGGTCTAGGAAGATCCCACACGCCACAGAGCAACTAAGCCCGTACGCCACAACTACTGTCTGTGCTCTAGAGCCTGCGAACTACAACTACTGAGTCTGTGTGCTGCAACTACTGAGGCCCACGCACCTAGAGCCCGTGCTCTGCAACAAGAGAAGCCACAGCAATGAGAAGCCCACACGCTGCAACGAAGAGTAACCCCTGCTTACCGCAACTAGAGAAAGCCCATGTGCAGCAACAAAGACCCAATGCAGCCAAAAAAAAAAAAAAATCAACAAAATAAATAAATTTAAAAAAAAACTGCAGGGAGAAATTGACCAATCCACCACCATAACTGCAGATTTTAGCAACCTCTTTTAGTTATCTATAGATCAAGTAGATAAAAAATCACTAAGGATAGAGGAAATTTGAATCATGCAGAAAACAACCTTGATCTGATGTAAATAATTAATGATACTTCTCAAATCTGGAGCACACATATTTTCAAAGGCACATGGCACATTCTAAAAATGTTGTGCATTACACGGTATGTCAAGTTTCCTCCAATTTCATAAAACCTAAAACATAGAAGAAGTTAAGCTAGAGAATAATAACAAAGACAAGACTGGTGCTTTTGAAAATTAAAGCTCTAAAAAAAATTTGTCAAAATTGTCAAGAAAGAAATCATAATAGAAATTTTAAATTAATTAATCATAATGAGATAGAATGAAAATAATATCTATCAGGACTTGTGAGATGAAATTAAAGCATTTTTGACAAATACTTATGGTGCCTAAATGCCTGTAATAGAAAAGAGGAAAGCGTGAAGCCAAATTATCCAAGTATCTAACTTAAGAACATAAAAAAGATGGGGGTGATGTTGCTGAACATGACAGGGTAGGGAACTCCAGTGCTCCATCATTCCAGCAGCTAACGCGCTGGTGAAAACTGTCAGGATCAACTTCCACAGAACTCTGGAATACGTTGGGTTGGCCAAAAAGTTCGTTCGGCTTTTTCCATAACATCTTACGGAAAACTCAAACAAACTTTTTGGCCAACCCAATAGTAAATAACTTACAACAAGCAGGAGAAAGCTTAGTGAAGAAAGAAGTTGGTGCACTGTAGTAAGAGAGTGCTGCAAAATTTTTTTTTTTTTACATTTTTATTGGAGTATAATTGCTTTACAATGGTGTGTTAGTTTCTGCTTTATAACAAAGTGAATCAGTTATACATATGCATATGTTCCCATCTCTCTTCCCTCTTGCGTCTCCCTCCCTCCCACCCTCCCTATCCCACCCCTCCAGGCAGTCACAAAGCACCGAAGTGATCTCCCTGTGCTATGTGGCTGCTTCCCACTAGCTATCTACCTTACGTTTGTTAGTGTGTATATGTCCATGCCTCTCTCTCGCTTTGTCACAGCTTACCCTTCCTCCTCCCCATATCCTCAAGTCCATTCTCTAGTAGGTCTGTGTCTTTATTCCTGTCTTACCCCTAGGCTCTTCATGACATTTTTTTTTCTTAAATTCGATATATATGTGTTAGCATACAGTATTTGTCTCTCTCTTTCTGACTGACTTCACTCTGTATGACAGACTCTAGGGCTATCCACCTCATTACAAATAACTCAATTTCGTTTCTTTTTATGGCTGAGTAATATTCCATTGTATATATGTGCCACATCTTCTTTATCCATTCATCCGATGATGAACACTTAGGTTGTTTCCATCTCTGGGCTATTGTAAGTAGAGCTGCAATGAACATTTTGGTACATGACTCTTTTTGAATTATGGTTTTCTCAGGGTATATGCCCAGTAGTGGGATTGCTGGGTCATATGGTAGTTCTATTTGTAGGTTTTTAAGGAACCTCCATACTGTTCTCCACAGTGGCTGTATCAATTTACATTCCCACCAACAGTGCAAGAGGGTTCCCTTTTCTCCACACCCTCTCCAGCATTTTGATGATGGCCATTCTGACTGGTGTGAGATGATATCTCATTGTAGTTTTGATTTGCATTTCTCTAATGATTAATGATGTTGAGCATTCTCTCATGTGTTTGTTGGAAGTCTGTATATCTTCTTTGGAGAAATGTCTATTTAGGTCTTCCGCCCATTTTTGGATTGGGTGGTTTGTTTTTTTGTTATTGAGCTGCATGAGCTGCTTATAAATTTTGGAAATTAATCCTTTGTCAGTTGCTTCATTTGCAAATATTTTCTCCCATTGCTACAAAATTTTAAATTTCCCACTTGCCATCCTCCACTCCCCAGATCAACAGTGGCCACGAAGACACTGCACACCTAGTGCAGGTTGCTAGTGCCACAGGGAGCAATACAAACCTTACTCTCAAAGAGCTGTGGTTGTTTGTTTTGACCTGTCTGTCTACTTCTAGGGGACTCCTCTGCATGATGGAGAAGAATCTAGGAACCATATTTTCTAGATTCTCTTTCCCCATGTGGTTCCAGGTTAGAGTTTTTCAATGAGAAATTTGAAAAGGAAAAGTGAGGAGAGGCCATTATTGTCAGTAGCCATAGAAGGCAGATGTATGAGCAACTGCAAGGTGTATAGCTTCTCAGGCTTCTGGAAGAGCCTGCTTTGCTTCTGCAGTTGAGACAGTTGATGGGAGCTTTGGCATAGACCCTGAGAAATGCTGCAGTTCCCCAAAGAACATTTAAGAACCACAAGCTTTGGAGGTATTTCTTTGATCTTCAGGCTTCAGTCTTCTTGATCTTCACTCTTGTAACTCTGCTCACACTTAGGAAAGCACCAATTTATCTACTCAATCCCTTGATTCCTATAATAATTAGAGTAACTGATTTCCAGACCAAATCTTGACTGGTACAGATGAGAAAGAACCCAAATGGAATAGGTTTGGGGAGGGAAGATCAGGAATTAGTTTGGGACATGAATTGTTTGAGATATCTTTTTGCAGCCATGTATAGTAGGGTTGCGTATTCAAGTCTAGAGTTCAGGAGCAAGGACTAGTCTGGAGATATAAGTGGGAGACTTGTTGGCATATAGATGGTACGTAAAGTCATGCTGCTGTGTGAGGCCATTAAGGAAGTGTGGCTAGTTAAGAGTAAAGATCTGTGGACCAAGTTCTGGGACACCCAACACTAAGAGATAAGGGGGAAGATGAGGAGCAAGGAAAGGAGATGGAAGGAGGGACCAGTGGGTGAGTGAAAAACCAGCAAGGTAGGGGCTTCCCTGGTGGCGCAGTGGTTGAGAGTCCGCCTGCCGATGCAGGGGACGCGGGTTCGTGCCCCGGTCCGGGAGGATTCCACATGCCACGGAGCCGCTAGGCCCGTGAGCCATGGCCGCTGAGCCTGCGCGTCCGGAGCCTGTGCTCCACAACGGGAGAGGCCACAACAGTGAGAAGCCCGCGTACCGCCAAAAAAAAACAAACAAACAAACCAGCAGGGTATGGTGTTCTAGAAGGCAAGTTTGGAAAGTTTTTTGGGGAGGAGGGAGTGATCAACTGTGTCAAATTCTGCTGACATGTCAATCAAGATGATTGAGAACTGAACATCGGTTATGCTTACCAAAAATATGGAAACTAAAGAAAAGTAGAAAGTTGGAAGAGGAGGATCATACATTGTATCATCACCAAAAACAACAGTTATTTGAGTTCATTTTTCCATGTAAGTCTTTACTTTTTTTTTTTTTTTTTTTTTTGGCGGTACGCGGGCCTCTCACTGCTGTGGCCTCTCCCGTTGCGGAGCACAGGCTCACGGATGCGCAGGCTCAGCAGCCATGGCTCACGGGCCCAGCCACTCCGCGGCATGCGGGATCTTCCCGGACCGGGGCACAAACCCGCGTCCCCTGCATTGGCAGGCGGACTCTCAACCACTGCGCCACCAGGGAAGCCCGGTCTTTACTTTTTTATATAGCTGGAGTTCACTGTGCATATATAATTTTCTATCTTGCTTTTCACTTATTTAGGAGATTTTTTCAAAATTATTATAAATTTATTACTAAAATTATTTTTAATGGTAAACTATATTCTTTGAATGGATGTAGCATATGTTATTTAACTGTTCTTTCAAAGTTGGACATTTAATTTGTTTACAGTTTTCTACTTTATAAATAGCTTTGCAAAATTTCTTTGCAAAAAGCTTTATCAGCAGTTTTATATGACCTCCTCAGGGTAGATTATCAAAACCTTAACCACTATTTAAAAGAAATGAACATTTTTAAAGCTCTGTTTTAGGCTTTTGGAAATTAACTCATTAAGCATTACTTTTCACAAGCCCCATGCTTTTTTCTCTGGGTCTGGAGTTGAGAGCTCTCACTTTTCCAGCTCTTTTATTCCAATAATCACTCAGTTCATCTTTTGGAAGAAAGAAGGAAGGCTGGCATGGGGTTTGTAGGGACCATATGTGTAGCACCCAAATATACTTTCATTTATTCACTCATTGAGTTATCAAAGTCAGCAAAAAGGAGGAGAGGAACAGGACTCCGGGATAAGAAACAAGAGGGATGGCCTGCCATGAATGGCCCAACAAGTTGGCCTTCACTTTAGCTTTAACCTCCAGGGTAGTCTTTTCTCTGAAACTTCCAGGGCCTCCCCATGAAGCATGACCATCTCTGCCTCCACACATGGGTATGCGTGGAGACTGGGGAGGGAACACAGTAAACCATGGATTATTCCTGTGAATCACTCAGTCATGGTGAGGCTCAGGGAAATGGAAAGTCAGAGACTCTCTGAGGTTTTACTGGTCATCTGTTGCTTTTGCTTACCCTACATATATTTCTTCTCCCGATGACAGTATCTCAATTACCTTTCCCAGAGAAGGCCTTAATCCACATGACTTAGGTGGTGTTGACTCCATGCCCCCCACCTAGTGTGGACTCATGACCCAATCAGAGTTGTCTACTCCATTGTCATAGTGATTGTTTATTAGCATTAAGGATAATGTAAACCTAATGCTGCTGGGGTTCCTTGTGGAGAGATCCTGCCTGAGAGAAATACCTTCGCAGGGAAAAATACAACCATTAAATGAGGGAACAAGCAAGAGAAAAACAGATAAGACCAGTAGGAATTGACAGAGAACACATTTGCAGGTGGACGTGGGTTTTCAAGAAGACTGAAATCTAAGAATTGCTATGAAACTTCATACCCATATAGACCAGTTTGCTGAGAAATAGTGTCCTCTGATGAGATACTCCAACTCAGTCTTAAAGAAAAGAAATGATGAATCTAATCTCAGATAGGAGCAAAATCTTCACAATGAGAAGATTTGCTATTTGCTATTTCAATATCCAGATCTTTTTGCTATTTGCTAAATAGCAATATCCAGTTGCTATTTCAATATCCAGATCTCTGTTGAGAACAGGCATCTATAGTCAAGCCATATTTTTCTTGTAACTTTTGAAAGAATATAATTTTCCCGACATTAGCAAAGAATTATTTTTCAAATTATATAAGCTTTCTTTGCTGATTGCCACTCCAAGTTTGTAGATTTGTAGGGCAGGTTAGGTTTTGAAGAGACTACACATGTATTCAAAGTTTGAAATATATTCAAGAAGTTCTCCATATTTTCCATCTTAATAAGTGCCACCCCATCCTCCAAGCTGTCCAAGACCTACACCATGAAGTTAGACACTTCCTGTTCCTCCATTTCCATCAGTCAGCCATCATGAAGGTTTACCTCCTGAATGTTTTTTGAATATATCCACATCTATTGCGATTGCGTAGTTCAGAGCAGCATTCTCACTTCTCATCTTGCACCAGAATCATATGGGGAACTTAAAAAAATAGTGATGCCCCAGAGATTCTGATGTGTTTGATCTGGAATGGTATTCAGGAATCCATAGTTTCCAAAGCTCCCCAGCTGACTCTATGATCCAACCAGGGTTGAGGACCATTGGATTTGAGATCCTTATCATCTTTTTAGGACAATGAAAATAGTCTCTTAAGCTGTTACTTTGCCTCCTCCAGTCTGGTTTCTTACCAGTCTGTCTTCCACCAATCTGTCTGTCCATTTCCAGGGGAATCTTTCAGTGAAATTGGTTTCCAGGAGAACCAATCTGATTTCATCACTCTTATGGTTGTGAGCCTTCCGACTTAATCCCTATGCATGACTTGAAACTCAACTCATGGTCGGCTTCCCACCTCCCATCTCCTCAGTCTCATCTCCCGTGACTTCCCCCTCCCAGTTTGTTCTGTAGCGGTTCCAATGTAGTCTTTGATATTCTAAGACAGAAATATCTCAAGACAGTTGTGAAACTCTGTTTTCTTGAATGTCACATAATTTCTTTCTATAACTGAAAAATTTCTGACTTCCATGACTCTATAAATGCAGGACTAAGGTAATTTAAATAGCAATCACAGTATATTTGTCATGAAAATAATCTCCACACAATATTGCATTACATCTCTGCAGTAACACTAACCAAGAATGATGAATGATGTTAGCTATTCTTATAGAATCCACATTTGTACAGAGGTGTGTGATTAAGGTGACCTCACCTCACAAAGGCCTATTATCCACATTCTGCAAGGAAAAAATATATTTTTAAAATTTCCAACCAACTTTTATTTTTCAACATATACTATGTAAAGCCGTTATGGCACTTTTGCTGGGCAGGGGTTCCTGTACAGTCAAACACCTACTAACACTCTAAGTTAATCACCATTTTATCATTCATTTATTTTATCTCTAACTGGATGAGCAGTTTTTGAATTAGTGAGGCAATCATTAAAACAGTTTCATGGATCCCCTTTACCTCTTTCTAAACGTTGCCCTTGTTATCACTCAAACTTTAACCAATAACATGGGTTAATATTTCTCTTCTTTGTCATTTATCTAGAACTTCTCTTTTCTGTTAACCCTTCACTCTCTGTCACCTAGCATTGGCAGTTAGTACAAAAAAGTAGTTTTGTGGCTACTTTTCACAAAAGAACAGCCTTGTATCATAAGCGGTATGTGTATGTGCTGACAAATACACAAAAAGACGTCTAATAGATACGTGACTGCTGGGCATGTAGTTAACTTCAGGCACTAGTTTTGTGATGTATTCTGCACAGTACCCTTAAAGCATGGGTGAGTCAAATCCAGCCTCAGTGAAATTAAAATCAATGAAATGTATGGACACCAGAATAGTCCAAAAGTGACCCTAAGATTCTTTTACGGATAAATAGAATAGTCCAAAAGCAACTTGGGAATTCTCACCGAGTGGCCTAGGTGAGGAGCCAGTGGGGACGGTGGGTTTTCTCCAGGTCAAGAGGTGGGACTGCACCTGAACTCAACTCCCATGGGTCTCAAGCTGGCAGTTGGCTTTCCTAAACAACTGCGGTAAACAACTGACCTCTACACCAGACTGCCTAGTGGTCGAGGCCCTTTTTCTGCCACCACCACACCCTTCCCACCATTGATAAACTTGTTCTATCCCTTGATAAATAACAAAGGTGAGCAACTGGGGAAGCTGGGTCCCTCCCCTGGAAGGTACACTCTGGTCAGTCCCAGCACTCCCCGGGGTAAGACATTAGGGAAATGTGCTCTTTTTACTAACCCTCGCTTTGCAAATTTCATCAAAAAAATCTGTCTTTTACCCATAACCAGTGAGGTGAACTCCAACCTGAGCCCTATTACCTGATAGACATTCAGTGTCAAGTGTGAATTCTGGAAACTGAGAGTTCAAGTTGTTACTGCGCCCCATGCCGTCCTGTGCCCATCTCCTTCTTGCACATTCTATTTTGCCTACAATCCATTCCTCCTTTGGGCACCTGGAAAACCTCTGCTGAGACTTCAAGATCCATCTGTTCAGAATTAACTCTCGTCCCCTGGCCTTCATCTAAAGCAGAGAAAATCATCACCCTCTCCTCTGTGCTACCAAAGTTGCAACAGACCTAGGCCGTTCTCAGTATTGGGACATTGTTTTCTGTGATTGGCCCACCCTAAGAGCCAGGGATTTACCCTAACTATTCATTTTTAATGTACAATTACTTTTTTATTGCATAAGTAATATGTAATGATGAAAATTTTTAAAGTATCGAAAAGCAAAACATGACCCATAGATAAACACTTTCCAACGCTTTGTTGATACCTTTTCAGATTGTATTTAATAGAAATGGCCTGATGCAGTACCAGTTTCCTGAAACCTATTTTCTTTTCTTAGTAGGCAGACATGGCATCTCATTGTTATTGTTTTTTGCATTTATTTAGTTCATGACATTAAACATTTAAAAGAGACAGTGGGGAATGGCATTTCCTTTTTGTGTTTTCCTATTCACATATTTGTGTTTGTTTTTCTATTAGGTATTTTTCTTTTTATTATTGATTTGTAGGAAGTCCTTATTTGGTGAGGATATCAACTCTCTATCAGCTATGCAAATACTACTTATACTGTAAATATTTAAATTAGTTTATAATTTTATTTTTAAAAATTTGAACCTCATAATTTAAATTTTATGTTTTATATTTTTGAATTCAAATCTGTTAGTCTTCCTTAATAATTTCTACCTTGATGTCCCACTTAGAAAAATTCTTCCCCACCCTAATTATTGAAATATTTTTTCCTAAAAACAATTTCATGTTTACGTTGGAATTTTAACTCTATTTTGATTCTTATCTTAGTATGGCTTCCTCCTTTCTTCCTTTCCTTTCTTCATTCCTCCAGCAAATGTTTTTTAAGTACCCATTCTGTTCAGACACTCAATTTTTTGGCACTGAGGAAACATCGATGTATAAGGATGACACAGTTTTATCTTCATAGAGTTAACATTGTAATGAGAAAAACAGATAAAAACACAAAAACCAAATAATATAGATTATAATGGCACAGAGGGATAAGTGCTATAACAAAATATCAAGCGGGGTATTGACATTGAATCGGGTGGAAGTGTGTTATATAAATAAGCCAAAGATGGTCTCTGTATATTAGCTCCTAGGTTGCTTGTTTCTTCATTGCAGACTGAGATCCGTTAGCTCAAAGGCGCACAGGCACCAACTCAAGTTTTTACATCTAATTATTTTATATATAGCCCATATAAGCAGATTTTTAGCCACTGACAGCCTTCCTGTTTTGTATACCCTAAAAAACTGTGCCCAACATCTGTTAGCTTTATAGCCATAACTATAGCCATAGACTAAAAAGACCTCAAGCAGATGCTGTCAACCTTGGAACTCCCTGACCTAGACTCCCTGCTGTGCTGCTGAACGACATCACCTAGTCACATAAACCCCTCTCTGATCTCACTCCCACCTTACCTTCCTTCCCTTCTGAACGGTGACCCCTGCACCGTAGCCACTTGACAGTCTGGCTGTGAGGGACTTCCTCACACGCAAACTTGTCAAAGCGGCACCTAAATAAAGCTTGTGTGTGTTACTGGTACCTTGTGGTCACATCTTTTTCATTGATCAACCCCCAAATCCCTTAAACACTCTACAGGGTGCTATTTTAGTTAGGAAGACCTCTCTGTGGAGGGAACACTGAGCAGAGACAAGGAATAGCTTTGGGAGAAGACTTCAAGTCAGAGGGCCAAGCCAGCACAGAGGGCTGCAGGCAGCACAGAGTTAAGTATGTGCAGGAAAGCAGGAGGGCTAATCTGCTGGAGCACACATCCTGCTCTGATTATTCAACCACCTTTCTTTCCCCTTGTTCATTTCAAAAGCATTTTTCTTATTTCCTAAATTCCTATGTATATTTGATTTTTTCCAGCTTTTCATTCTGTTCCTTCATTTTTGAATCTTAAGCCAACATAGCCTTGTTTCAAGATGAGCAGTTACATTTTACTTATTGTTTCCCTTGTTATAAATTTCTTGGAAAAATATCAAGAATATGTGTTTCCAGATGTGCTTTAAAATAGTATCTGCTAGTTTTAAAATTAAAAATCCAATTGGAGTCTTCATCTGAATTGCATGGAACCACAATTTTAATTGCAGTCTACAATGTGGACTTTTCTGACCAGAAACATTGAATGAATTTTCAATTATTAAATTTAAAAAATGTCACTAAGTTAACTTCTATTGATATAATTTTCTTCACATAAGTCACTACATTTATTTTAAAGTGGATTCATATGCATTTTGTGTTATTGAAAATGCAATCTTTAGTTTTTTATTATGTTTTCTAATAGGTTATTGCTAGTATATAGAAAAGCTAATTGCTTTTTATATTTGTTGGTTTTATAATCAGCTACTTTAATTAAATCTCTTATTAGGACCAATGGGATTTCCAAACAATCTTGTGTTTCCTTCTAAAATAGTCACATCATTTGCAAACTGATAATTTCACTCATATTTTTTCACTTACACCATTTATTCTGTTGTCTTCTTATTGGATTGTATTAGCTAAATTCATTAGAGAGTTTCCTTTTGAACTACAGAAACTTTGTACGTGTTCATTGATTTTTCTATCAGAGGTTGTTCTATTTTTTCAAGATGTTTAAATCCTGTAAAGTTCAGGGATATAGCTCTGCACTGGGATTGAACATACTTTGATTCTTTTATTCACAAGGAGATGGAAATTTTAGGACACAGAGAGGCAAATAGAGATCAGCCAATGGGCTTTGCTCTTCCTCTATTCCCTTTCAAGTGGAAGTCTCCAGAGATCACCGCACTGCCACAACTCCAGGGCAGGTGGGATGCTTGCATAGACTGGATCCTGGGGCTGACAAGGCTCCTTGGGAGAGGATGATGTGCTCAGGAGTGTTTTACTCAGAACTGAACCTCCGACGGGGGAAATAGGTGATGGTTCTTGCAAAGGGTAGATGGAAGGGGTTAAGACACCCTGATTAACATCCTTAGGTCAGAAACTGTGGGCACCCTCTGAAATCGAATCTAACTTTCAGTTTTCTCTCGGGAGGCAGAGGAGCAAGTTTCTCTACTCTCCTTAAAAAAGCAAGCAAAAATGCGTTCTAAACAAAGAGCTGCAATGAGAAAGTTTACGTTCTCTGTCTGCTCCTGTTTGCAGCTGACCTGAGAAATGACCCACAGAAACCGTGGTTAAGCGCCACAGTCTTCAGGCCGATGGGCTTCCTGTGAGAAGAAAAACAGTGGATATAGTTGTCAGGGATCTCAAGCCCAGCAGAGGGGTTTTTCCTGAGGGTCTTTCATAACATCAAATTTGGAGCTGAGAGTATTTCTACAGAGATGCTGTTGGTTTTGTTCAGATACTTGGATGGTTTCTGAAAAAACCTTGGATGAGCAGACAAGAGTTGAGGGAGAATTTGGGCCATTTCAAAGTCCAGTTATTTTTGGAGACTAAGACCAGAGCACTAGCTCCACCTAGAGCTTTTGAACTTTGTCAGGGGCTGAGACACTGCCCCATCTCTTGGTTTTCTGAGTTCTGGGATGGAGAATGGATTCTTGATGGGTATCCCTTCCACTTACTACAAAGGTTTTTGTTTTTCTTCCCACAGGTTGCTCTGAATATGGTAAGAAAGTCTCAATTTTTTCTTTTTTTGCCACATGGATAGCACTCTTTCCTATCATCAAGGATATGTATATATATATGTACACATTTCCCCCTATATTTATGTTATATTATTTCAATAACAATGTTTTTGGGGAGGGCAACTAAACACACATAGGCTCAATTAGCCAAGTTGAAATGGCTCTTAATAGTGTGGTGGTGTGCTTCCAATCCATGCATTTATAAACAACCCTCAGATCAAGACTTTATAAAAATGATTTGTGAGATTGACTGACCCTATATTCAAATAAGATCTATGTGCCGTTTATTTATCTCATGCATTCAATCAGCCACTCAGCCACTTGCTTATTTGTTCATTCAATGAGTCTTTAATAGTATCTTTATTGAGTATCTTAGTCGGCACTTGATCAAGATATTGTGGTGGTGGTTATACGAATTTACATATGTGGCAAAATGGCATAGAGCTATACACACACATTTTACCTATGTCAGTTTCCTGATTTGATATTGTATCAGAGTTATGCAAAATGTCGTACAAACATCATTGGGGAAACTAGATAAAAGGTATGAGGACCTCACCCTACTGTTTTTGAACTTCCTTTGAATTTATTATTATTTCAAAATAAATTTTCAAAAAACTAGCAAGATGAACATGAGTCTTTCCCCACTTGGAGATCATTGTTTATAAATGAATTATAAAAAGCTGCACGTGTTGAAGATTAGCATCCACTTCTCTTTTTTTTTTATGCGGTACGCGGGCCTCTCACTGTTGTGGCCTCTCCCGTTGCGGAGCACAGTCTCCGGTCGCGCAGGCTCAGCGGCCATGGCTCACGGGCCCAGCCGCTCCGCGGCTTGTGGGATCTTCCCGGACCGGGGCACGAATCCGTGTCCCCTGCATCGGCAGGCGAACTCTCAACCACTGCGCTACCAGGGAAGCCCCACTTCTTTTTTTTAAAAAAAATAGATTTAATTTTTTAGAGCAGTTTTAGGTTCACAACAAAATGGAGAGGAAGGTACAGAGTTCCCATATACCCCCCACCCCCGACATGCACAACCTCTCCCCCTATCAACATTCCCCGCCAGAGTGGTGCATTTGTTACAATCAATGAACCTCCAAAGTCCATGGTTTACATTAGGATTCATGCTTGATGTTGTACATTCTATGGGTTTTGATAAATGTATATAATGACATGAATCTATCATTGTAGTATCATACAGAATAGTCTCACTGCCCTAAAAATCCTCTGCACTCTGTCTATTCATCCCTCCCTCTCTTCTAACCCCTGGCAACCACTGATCGTTTTATTCTTTCCAGTTTAATTTTAGAATAGAATGGTTTTAGAATAGTTTTACCTTTTCCAAAATGTCATATAGTTGAATTCATACAATATGTAGCCTTTTCAGATTGGCTTCTTTCACTTAGTAATATGCATTTAAGTTTTCTTCCACGTCTTTTTATGGCTTGATAGCTCATTTCTTTTTAGCGCTGAATAATATGCCATTGTATAGATGTTCCACAGTTTATTTATCCATTCATCTACTGAGGGACATCTTGGTTGCTTTCAAGTTTTGGCAATTATGAATAAAGCTGTTATAAAAATCCATGTGCAGGTTTTTGTGGAGATATAAATTTTCAGCTCTTTGGGTAAATACCAAGGAGTGTGATTGCTGGATTGTGTGGTAAGAGTATGTTTAGTTTTGTAAGAAATTACCACACTGTCATCAAAAGTGGCTGTACCATTTTGCATTCCCACCAGCAATGAATGAGAGTTCCTGTTATTCCATATCCTCACTAGCATTTGATATTTTCTGTGTTTTGGATTTTGGCCATCCTAATAGGTATATAGCAGTATCTTGTTGTTTTAATTTGCAATTCCATAATGACATATGTGGAGTGTTTTTTCATATGCTTATTTGCCATCTGTATATCTTCCTTGGTGGGGTGGCTATTCAGGTCTTTTGCCCAATTTTTAAATTGGGTTGTTTTTTTTTTCTAACTATTGAGTTTTAAGAGTTCTTTGTATATTTTGGTTAACAGTCTTTTATCAGATGTGTCTTTTGCAAATATTTTTTCCCAGTCTGTGGCTTGTCTTCTCATTATCTTGACCCACTTCCTGTTCATTAACAAGCTGGTGACAACAATTAGCTTGCATAGTGCACTAAACAGCCTCTCCACTGGGTTTTGCCCACATTCTGGGGAAACTACTGTTCTCTTGACTACATGAGCAGCTCTGTGTGTGGTTTCTGATTAGGAGCACAGGCTTTGGGATGTGTTATCCTGGGTTTAACCTGGTTCTACTGCCCATGAGGTGTTCATAAATACTTACTTAATCTCTCTGTCCTCAGTACCCTCAGTCGCAAATGGAGATCAAACCAACACTCATCCTAGGGTGGCTGTCAGGATAGAATGAGCTAATTCCAGGAGGGGATTTGGCATGGCACAGTTGATGGGACATAGTCAATTCTCTAAAAGTGTTATTATGGGTGTTATGATATGTATTGTGATGTCTTTTTTTGGCTGAGTGTCTTAATTACTAAGTTTTACTCTTAGAAGTATGTTCTCTTTTTGGAATATGAGTGATTTCAGGAATGGTTATGAAAGCTGTATCTACAGTCACCTTGGTGACAGTCAGCAGTCTACTGTTCTGAGAGCTTGTGCTGAGAAGGGGTTTAGAGGTCCCCTCCCTTTTTTGTTCCTGTTTAAAGTGGAATTCTATTGGATTTTTAATTTGGGTAGCTTGTTAACACATGTTGTGTGTTACCATTAGACATTTCTCTCACCTAACTCCATGGGCAACAGACATATGGGGATTTGTGCTTAGTTAGTTCTGTCCAAGAAAATGAGGGCTTCACTGCATACTATATTACTATCTAACTTTTCATATAATATAATGATGATAATAATTACTTCCATTTATTGATTACCTACTGTAATTCCTGACGCTGGTCTAACCACTTTGCATATATATATATTAGCTCATTAATTTACATATATTATTATCACACCCACTTGATAAATGGGAAAACTGAGACTTAGTTAATTGGCTTGCCACCTTCACCCAGTTGGTGACACAAAGAGCTGGGATTTGACTCTGGACCCTATGATGCCATGTTCCTAATCACTATGTGCATACCACCACCAAATACCTGACTCGAGATTCTCAAAACATTGTTCCAAAACCACTTGGGTAAGGAAAACTTTGAAGGGGTTGTTTAAAGAAATCCAGCTTCCTGGGATTCCCCCCCGCCAAGACCTATTGAATCAGGCTGTCTGCTTTCTGTCCCTTTCTGAACACATCTTATCCCCACAAATGTTTTACACTTATCAGAAGAAAGAAAACTTCCAGATCATTGGAGGAGAGAACAGATGTCAGGAAGTAAAGTTGTGTGGGCTTATTGGTAGAACTAAATGAGTTTATAGCCAACTATGAACAAAGGCTGGCAAACTCTAAGGGAAAACTTACATAATATGTTTCCTTTCTCTAGCATTCTCAGGTTTGTTTTTCTGAATCTGTTTCTGTGGCAATATGGCTATACTATTTTAGAGGTTTTCCTTTATACTAGTTATGCCGAAGGTGGTGAAAAGAAAAGTCAACAATTACATTTTTTGAGAAACCAGCCGGTAACTCAGGTTTGGATGACTTTGAGGGCAAAGGTCAAAGCAAATGTTTAATAGATCTTTCTTGATAATAGCATATTCTTTAAAATAAAAGCCTAACTCCTCAGTGTGGGAGGTAGATGGGTTTTGGTTCAATCAAGTGGACACATTTTCTCCCTGACATCTGTAGAAATTGTTACCTTCTTCATGTTGATTGTTATAAAGGTAAAATGAGATAGGTTTGTAATAGGGTCTGGCAAACTAAGAAATATTCATACTATTTCATTATGATTATCATTATTATTGTTAGAAATTATATCTGGTAAGGAATGTTGAATAGGTCAAGTGAAAAACAGTCTTTTTTTGATAAAGAACTTCAATGAAGATTTGGAATGGAAATCATATTGACCTGTCCTATTGACTTAAAAATTCTGTTAAAAATAGATAATTACAGGCTACCGTATTGTGTGCCATTTAGAAATTTGTGCCTCCTTCACCCTGCATATAAAAGGATGCTTTGTTCAAATCCTCTGGCACTTGGGGTCTTCAGGGAGAACCTGTCAGTGTGATGGATCTTCATGTTCTGACAGGAGCTCCCATCTGCTGGATGGTATTTTGGATCAGGTCCTTGTGGGAAAGGACCCTTCATTCCCAGTGAAGGTCACAGTGATTATTACTGGGTAATGGGACATTGTTCTGTTATTGTAAGTCATTGGGGTCAAATGAAAATTTTCTGGAAATAGTAACTCTGCTGTGCTTGGCTGGTCCAGGATTCTCAGGAGTTCTCCATTCAGGTGTAAATGAGGTGCTCAGCACAGAATAAGCCTTTTCTGCAAAGCAGCCTTGGGCAGCCTGTCTGGAAACTGCTGTAGCCAGGATGGATGGATTCACTTTGACATAATGTGCTCAGAGTTTCCAGAGGGAATTATGCTTTCCTCTCCCTTTGAAAATGTTAATTCAACTTTGGTGGGTGTGTTTGCAATTTGGCTGGGAAAGGCCACTGTAAGACAGGTCAAATAATGGGACACACACTTCTGGCTGAAATGGCCTTCCCTCCCTCTCCATCTGGCTGACTCATCCTTATTTTAAACTCCAAGGAAGCATGATCTCTTACTGCACTGCAGGTATCTGCAGCCTCACTCCCATTAGTAACCAGTCCTCAAGCTCATCAGTTCTTGTCTTTGGAATCACTCAAGTCTGCCCACTTTTGCCCATTCCCACTGCCACTTCCTGGCTTCTGGCTGCCATCATCTCTCATCTGATTTGCTTCAATTACTTTGTCTCTTATATTGGCCCTGCAATCCTGTTTCTACCCTTGAAAATCTAATTATGTCACAGCCTTATTTAAATCGCTTACATGCAACTTGCAGAAAAACTGGAAAATCCAGATGAGCCAAACAAACTAGGATAAAATAGAAAATAACAAGCATGCAAAATCTTGCCATCTAGATATAACAACTATTAACATTCAACTGTAGAAATTTTTAGAATTTATTTTCTATTTACATGCTTTTTTTAAAAAATTTTTTTATTTTTTTTGCGGTACGCGGGCGTCTCACTGTTGTGGCCTCTCCCGTTGCGGAGCACAGGCTCACGGACGCGCAGGCTCAGCAGCCATGGCTCACGGGCCCAGCTGCTCCACGGCATGTGGGATCTTCCCGGATCCAGGCACGAACCTGCGTCCTCTGCATCGGAAGGCGGACTTTCAACCACTGCGCCACCAGGGAAGCCCCATATATTTTTTTCTAAAGTAGAATTATACAGTAAATATTGGGTTTTAAGTTGCTTTTTTCTTTTTAACATGACAACATATTGTAAACAAACAGGACAGGGGATCCCTGGAGGAAGAGAACCAGGCGTGGCTTTTTTGACATAAGAGAAGCCATTTTTGGCCTAAACCATTTTATGATCTAGGCCTGGCCACAATGCTTGCCCTTGAACATGTCTCAGTAATTAATGATCTTAAAGGAACAAAAGAACAAATAACTATTATCAGGCAAAAGAGAAGCAATAGCAAAGATTATATATCAGTTGTTAAAGACTCCCAGTTTTGTTTCAATGGTAAAGATTATCCTAAAGTGTTCAACCACCAGATCAACCGGAACCCAACGGATGATGATGTTGACGTTTTCTGACCCTCGTGACTTCTATCAATTAAAGCTTGGACTCAGTGGACCACCCAAGCCCCTTCATGAATATGCAGGTACCCTTAGCTTAAAACTTCCCCAGTTTTGCTGCTGGGGAGACACTGCTTTGGGAAAGAGTCTCTGTGTTCTCCTTATTTGCTGCAAGTAATAAGAAATCCTTCCCTCTCCCGATCTTTGGCTTGGTTATGTCTTTTGGCTTGACACCTACCAAGAAGTGAACCCATATTTTAGATAACAATATCGCAGCTTATTACCCTATAAATGGACATTATCTACATCATCTACATTGTTGTATTTTATTTCATCGTAGATATAAATTTTTGTTTATATAACCAATGCCACCACTGTTTTATTCTTATTCTTTTGTTTTTTCTCATTTTGTAACTAACACTAAATTATATCCTTGTTTAGAAACCATTAAACCATCCTTAAGTAATGGCTTGGGGGAAATTTTTCTACTCATAGAATTGTTGCGCTAAGGGTATGTACATTTATATACATCCTTTTTCTAGTATAATATTTGGTACATGTTTTCAGTTTACAACCACATGTACCAATTATTTATGATTATCTGTGTTTTAATAATTTTAGGACTTCTGTACATGAATGACTTCTTCAGTTTTAGGCCTTTAACTCTGCTCCAATTCTCCACTAGTTGTGGAAAACATTTACATATATTTTTAAATATTCAATACTGATGCCATGGTTTTTACACCTCTGTGAAACCAAGCAGGAACCTGTGGGGCTGTCCCGGGTACAAAAGCCCCTCATGTCCCCCATTTTTTGTTTGTAGAAAAGAAGCTTTAGTCTCCCAGCCCTTCCCTGAGTTCCAAAGACCAGACTCAACCAGTTACTAATTAGGGAAGTGAGGGAATGCAGAAACAAAGGAAAAGTAGTCAAGATCAACAGTTCAGCAATAGTTCCTCCTCAAGTGATATATATATAACAATCTGACATGTATCTTTAAGTTGTTCTGCAAGATCGAAGACCCCCGCCACTGCCCAGGTGGAGCATGGTGGTATACCCCAGACTGGTTGGAAACAGAAAGTTGATGATTAAGATTCCTGAAACACCACCCTGTTACCTCACCATGAACCAGTCAGAAGAAGGTCCATGAGATGGCCATGCTCCTATGATCCCCTCCCCTAACACTGTCTTTAAAAACGCTTGCCTGAAAGCCATGGGGTGTTTGGGTCTTTTGAGCATGAGCTGCTCATTCTCCTTGCTTGGCACCTGCAATAAATGCTGCAGTTTCCTCCACCACAACCTGGTGTAAGTAGATTGACTAGGCTGTGAGGCAAGCAAGTGGATCCAAGTTTGGTTTGGTAACAAATGTATACCTGCATTTGTCGTTTTGTTACGTTCATACAGGAAAGGTAGCTTGGAAGCCTAAGAAATCCCTGAGCCCCCAAACTATCCCTTAAGATGATAGATGTCTTCTTCTAATGATCTAATATTTGGTTTACGGTGGGTATTGTAGGTAAACAATTTTGTTCTGCCTAAATCTTTGAGGACTTTTCCTTTGATCTTTATAATTGCAGTGCCTGGCACATAAAATAAGTATTTGTTGAGTGAATGAATAAAAATGCTTTGATAAGACATGACTAGATGATGGTGGAGGTGGGGATACCCCAGGTATATTTTCAGTTACTGTGCCTAAGTATGGTAAGCTCTTGGAATCTGCTTCCACAAGCCTCTTTCTCCCCTTTTTTGCAAGCTCAGGAGAGATTTCTTATGTTATAGGTTTGATTCAGCTTTTCTCTATTTTTGTTTCTCTTCCAGGAACACTCTTTGCTGACTTTATTCCTATCTCCTCTTACTTTGTTTTGACTCCCTTATCCTTTCACCTGGCATTCTGGAAAGGCTTCTCAAACCTGCACTTCCAGTAGGTGATGGGATTTTCTGCACCACGAATTGACCTGTTTTGGTTGTCGCTGCCTCAAGCTTTGTTTTAGTGGCTCCTTTCCCCACAATGGCGCCTTTCATGCCAGCCTCTTCCTTTCCTCTCCCTGCCTTTTTGCTTACAGCACTGTTCCTGCTTATGCCTTCTTCCATCTCTTCATGACACTAAAACATTTCCTTGAAATATCTTTTTTTCTAGTCATTGAGGTATACTTTTTTAGAGATGTCTTTTTCTTCGGAGCCTTCCAGATGTTATTTCTTTTTTCTTGGTATAAATTATGCTTCTATAGTTACACATTATTTGATGGATTTCTTCTTTTTCTCAAAAAATAACCAGATTTCTTTTCAGATCTGATGCTTAGAAGCAGATAGTGTAAATGAAATACTCTTATTCCCACTCTCTGTTCAGCATATGGTGAACCAATAATAACCACCCTTTATTGCATCCAGAGGCCAGGTCAACGTGCGCAAACAGCTCCAGGCCAAGTTTCTGATGGGTCTTTCTCCAAGGGAACTCATCCCTCTCTTTCAATTGCCTTATTCTTTAGGAGTCTTCATTATAGTAGTTAGGTATATACACACACACCCTACACATACCACATCCACATACGTATATACACCAAACACATACCACATACACGTATCACATACACACACTGCATACTCACACATACATATTCACTCAGTACATCATACACACACACACCACACAATACAATGCAACACATACCACACATTACACATGCTACATGCGTACACAGGCATACACACATATACTACGTGCCCTACGTGCCACACCCACACACATACCACACCACACAAAACCACACAACTCCCACCCACTCCCAGTGTGGCCCGTTACCAGGGGACTTCTCTCTGCTCATACACCCAGCTCCTCACTTGTGGGACTACACATCACGTTATATCCTGAGTCCGCTCCTACATCCGGACCATTTTTCCCCTGGGACTTGTATTCTTTCTAGAAAGTAGCTAATGAGGCAGAGTCCAGCCTCTGCTTGCCTCAGAGCCTGGCAGCATCTAAGGATGAGCTTCTCCTCGATGGGTGGGTCAGATCAGGCTGCAGACAACGCCTCTGTCTCACGTTTGTTGACAGTCTGTGTTTTGCATGGTGCAGAGGCTCCTTGGCGTAGCGTTTCTCAGTGCGGCTCCGTCTGTTTATAAGTAGTGTCTATTCCTCTCTGATTCAGACGTTAGGTTGTCTGTCAATGATGGTTTTCAACAGTAGTGAGAGTTTTCATTTTTTCCCATATTTTTAAAGAGAGAAAATGAGACAGGTGGTATTGAGGGCTGTTAACCAGGCACAGTCTTGAGCTGGAAGTCCATCTAGATTTTTTGCATAAGAAAAGGAAAACAATCTGTCTGGCAGAAGTATGAGAATGCATTTGGGATCCTAGTTAAAGAATCAGGTATGAAATATACATTTATTTAGTCAGGTGCCAGCTGTATGAAAAATCCCTTTCTTGTTTCCCATAATATTTCTGAAACTTCTTAACAGTGCATAGAGGCAAAATATCATCATTATGCAGGGACAGCGTGTTATCGCTTTTTTTGGGGGGCAGATCTTTTCTAGGTCACCTGCTGCTTCGACATAGCTCTGAACAGTCTAGCATGCTAACCATCTGACTCCATTCTCCTAAGTCGTGAGAGAGAAAACGGCTTTACAGCAAATTATGGCAGGCATCAGCATTTAAATGAAAGGAGGGACAGGCTTCCCTCCCACCCTTCCCTTGAGAGGTGCAGGGATGGGAGGGTTTTGCATACCCAGCACACGTGCTCTGAGGGCCTTTCTCCTCACTCTAGCCCTCTGACAACCAGTGAGGTTACCGTTTCATTTCCCACTCATTGTATATACCTCCCCAGTGCCGTTATTAGGTACTGAGTACTCATTCACTCCTGGCATAGTCACCATACGCCATGAGCTCTGGATAAACTTACAGAACAAATCCCATCTTCCACCATTCTCTGCTCCGTGCTGTCTCTGGACACAAACTCCAAGGACTCCTTGGAGTCTTCATCGTAAATCTTAATTATGAAAAAGCGATTTTTAACCTTTTTTGGACCTTTGAGACTTGTATGATGTATTCTGGAGCTAAGGAATGGATAGTTTCAGAACAGTCCAATCACAGAAAACAATCCTCTAACACAGAGGTCTTAAGGTGGGGTCTAGGGACTCCTGGGGTCCCTTGAGGCCCTTTCTGGGGAGGGGGTGTGGTCTGCAAAGTCAAACCTATTTTTACAACAATGCTAAGATGTTACTGCTTTTTCTCTCATTCTTTCATATGGTGTTTTCCAGAGGCTACATGATATGCCTCTGTTTCTCTGACACCAACTGGGTATTCAACGGTCCAACTCAATCCTGACACTGACTGTCAGAGTTGGTATGGACTTCACAGGTTAACAGTTCAGTCCCACAAGAATGCCCACCTCAGACACCTGCCACAAATGGGGAGCTCAGGTGACCCACACTTCTGCCTGGCTGCCTGCAGATTTGGGAGCTCCCACAACCTTCCCTGCCCCTGTTTGATAATTCATTAGAACAACTCACAAATCTCAAGAAAACCCTTTACTTATGTTCACCAGTTTATTATAGCCGATGCAACTCAGGAAACAGAAGAGAAGCACAGGGCAACGTGTAGGTGTGCACACATGGCTCCCATACCCTCTACAGGAGCACCGCCCTTCACCACTTTCATGTGTTCACCAACCAGGAAGCTTCTCAAACCCTGTTTAGGGGATCTTATGGAGGTTTGATTACATTACATTAAATCATTGGTCATTGTTGATTGAACTCAATCTCCAGTCCCTCCAGAAGGGGTGGAGCTGAAATTTCCCACCCTCTAATCACAAGGTTGGTTCCTCTGTGTACCAGCTCTCACCCTGAAGCTACCTGGGGGCCCTCCAAGAATCACCTCATTAGTATAAACACAGGTACAGTTGAAAAGGGCTTCTTAGGAATAACAAAAAGTGCTTCTCTCACCCCCATCGCTCAGGAAATTCCAGGGATTTTAGGAGCTCTGAGCCAAGGATGGGACAAAGATTAAATATATGTATTTCCTACTATATCACACATATAATATCATAGCTGACTGATGAAGAAACAAAGCAATCATTTTTTTTTGGAAAAAAAGTTACTTTTCATAATGTATGTTATTTCTGTTAATATTTTATTACTGTTATTTAAAATAAATTAATAAAAATATTTTTAATTTCTCAATTTTACTTTCCAAAATGGTAAATAATTCTAGAGATAAGTTAATCCACATAAACAAAAGTTCTTTGGGAGCCTCGATATTATTTTAAAGTGTGTAAACTAAAAAATTTTAAACTTCTCCTCTAAAATATGATGCCCAAATAAATCCCAGCTAGATTTGCTCATCCATTGTGTTTATTCCTATGTTTATACTCCCCCAAAGGGCCACAGTGGCACATTTAGAGGTCCAGGCGATCTCAAATCCTTTAACTGAGGGGCAGGGTGGGCATTTGACATATTTATTGGCCCTCAAAATCCCCCATGCGGGACGTGTCCTAAAAAAAATGCCTTTGGTTCCAAAGCCCACACTTGCTGGCTGTGCACTCTGATTACTTCCTGTTCACTGATGAATAGCTCCTCAGATTACTGTTATACACTCTGCAATCCCAGGATTTGAAAGTAGTCTCCTCCTCGGGTGAGACCCTGAGAACCCTACGAGGCCTCTGGGGGTACGACTCATTTGGGGACATGGCCCATTCAGAGCAGCCCTGCTCCAAATGGTACTTCCGCAGTGAGCATCTCTGGAGTTCCCAGGGCTCTCATTTGGATCCTTTTCCTTCTCAGCTGCTTCTCAAATCCTCAGGCTTTTCATCCTCTCTTATATCTCCCCCTTGTCTAACCTGCTTTCAGAAAAGAAATCTGAGAAATTCACTTGTACCGAGGTAAATGTGACCGATAACTCTTGCTATATATCTTCTCCCTGGAATTCTTATATTTTAGCTAAACGAATGTGCCCTGCCTTACAGAATTTTAGACATGAGAATGTGAATGGTGGTAAAATGTTATTGGTAGTGGGAATTTTCTGGTATCTGGTAAAGCGCACCAAGAAGGGAATTGCCTGACTTCTCTCCCTCTAAGAGAAGCCCTCGTTCACAAAGCAGCAGCTGCAGGGCCGCGTGTAATCTGCTCCTGAACACCCCGGTTAGGCGTGAAGCAGACAAGAATAGTGGCAAGTTAGAGACAGAAGGGAATTAAGACCCTCAAGTTGTGATGCCCTCATTCCAGAGCGAGACCCCACAGTGCAGTTCTGTACTCCCAGGAACTGTGTGGCAGGTGTGGAGAGGGGAGAAGTGATCTGTCTTAGGCATTTAGATGGGAAAAGAGGGGAAAGGGGGTGGGTAGGGATACCTGTCCAGTACTTTAAAGGGTCCTGTTTAAATCATGATATCTAGCATTATTTAGAACTCATGTATCAGACACGGTACTTAGCACTTTTCTTCCTGATCCAGTATAATTCTCGTACTGACCTCATGAAAAAAGAAACACTTTCATCTCCATTTGACAGATGAGGAAATAGAAGCAGAAAGAAGTCAAATAACCACCTTGCAAGATCTCCCAATAGAAAGTGGGAGAGCAAGGATTTGAAGCAGAAACACTGTCTCTGCAACCTGCTGCCAGTATGTATGCTCTCCTGCTCTTCTCAGGCCAGGGTTGATGTAGGAAGACAGCGTTTTTGTGACAATGCTCAACTTTTCCAAGGTACCAGCTAAAGTGCCCAGAGGAGTGTGATGTTTGTCATCATTTTATACATTGGTAAATACCATACATGGGCTCATTTCCTCTGTGGTGGATGGATGACGATGCCTTTGTTATAATCATCTCACGCTTCAAGTAACAAGACTCTCCATTAATAGAATTTAGAGCACAACCTTCATCTGAAGTACGTTCTCTGCTGAATGGGCACTGAAGCGTGTCTTACCTGTTTGTAAGCTGAGACCTGAACAGCTCAATCCTGAGCACAATTTATACCATGTCCTGGCACCTCAACTCTGGGGGCCACCACATCATCACTCCTTCTCCAGGTTTTCTATGCTTCCTTCTTTGAGTTTAACCAATACTATTTCCCTCATTCTGACTGTGGCTTCCCTCAGCTTTCTTCTCTTGGAGGCACATCCTGGGATTGCTTCCGCTAACACCTCTCCAAGCTGAACAACAAGCTTTCCCACCCCTGTGCTGCCCCCACCAATAGCTCTCCCGTGAGAGGGCTCCAGCATCAGGGCACCTCTAGGGCTACAAAATGAGCCCACCAGGTCTCCAAAGTAACAGCATAGATGAGGCTTATGCTGCCTGCAGTAGCAGACGACCTCCAAATGCAGAGTGAGTCAGGCTGCTTTGCTCTAAAGACCCTGATGTGTCAACACAGCCTCCATACTCATTATTGCAAGTGGAGAGACAGACAGTGTAATCTTTTTTTTTTTTTTAAACATCTTTATTGGGATATGGATTGCTTTACAATGGTTTTTTAGTTTCTGCTTTATAACAAAGTGAATCAGCTATACTTATACATATATCCCCATATCTCCTCCCTCTGTGTCTCCCTCCCACCCTCCGTATCCCACCCCTCTAGGTGGTCACAAATCACCAAGCTGATCTCCCTGTGCTATGCAGCTGCTTCCCACTAGCTATCTATTTTACATTTGGTAGTGTATATATGTCCATGCCACTCTCTCACTTCGTCCCAGCTTACCCTTCCCCCTCCCCATGTCCTCAACTCCATTCTGTATGTTTGCGTCTTTATTCCTGTCCTGCCCCTAGGTTCTTCAGAGCCATTTTTTTCTTTTTATTTTAGATTCCATATATATGTGTTAGCATACGATATTTGTTTTTCTCTTTCTGACTTACTTCACTCTGTATGACAGACTCTAGGTCCATCCACCTCACTACAAATAACTCAATTTCATTTCTTTTTATGTCTGAGTAATATTCCATCGTATATATGTGCCACATCTTCTTTATCCATTCATCTGTCGACGGACACTTAGGTTGCTTCCATGTCCTGGCTATTGTAAATAGAGCTGCAATGAACACTGTGGTACGTGACTCTTTTTGAATTATGGTTTTCTCAGGGTGTACGCCCAGTAGTGGGATTGCTGGGCCGTATGGTAGTTCTATTTTCAGTTTTTTAAGGAACCTCCATACTGTTCTCCATAGTGGCTGTATCAATTTACATTCCCACCAACAATGCAAGAGTGTTCCCTTTTCTCCACACCCTCTCCAGCATTTATTGTTTGTAGATATTTTGATGATGGCCATTCCAGACAAGGTAATCTTAAAGGGACTTTTTCATGGCTTCAGCCTGGAGGTGACACAATCACTTCTGCTCACATTTCATTGGCTTGAACGAATTATATGACCCCATCCAGAAGGGAAGAAATATTCCTGCCAAGCATTTAAGGTAAGGTCACACAGAATATTCTGTATGGCTGACTGACAATTCCTTGGTAGAGGCTCCGATGATATGATTTTCTGAAGCATTTCTAAACGTTTCATTGCATGAGCTACTTTATAATCCACTTGTGCTGGATTAGCTGTCAAAAAGGGAATTTCCTTGGGAGAAGGACTTTCTGAATTTACATTCCCATGTGCTTATTCCAACAGGAATGCTGGCTTAGGATAGCATTGCCTTTCCATGCTTGAGCTTCTTGATTTATTACATTAGGTATTCTTTCTTTGCTGCCTTTCAAGCAGTCCGAATTGTGAGGCAGTCATAGATCTCCACTCTATTCTGAAGCATCAGCAGGGCAGAAAGGAACCTGCCACAACCTTGACAGCTATGCTCCTCTCATGCTCTCCCTCACATAGGCTGTCCTCCGTTACTCTTCTTCCAGACAGAGGAAACACAGTAGGACTTGTCATTTGTGCTAATCTGAGCACACATCTCCACTGTGAATTGTGCTACCCTGGGGCTTCTGTTCAGAGATCAATGCTGGGCTGACATGGGAGGTCTGTGATCCTAGTAAAATTTCTTATAAACGTGCATGTGGTCTTATGTCCTTCAAAACAATGGCACATCTTCATTCATTTGACTCCTGGTCTCTGTGGCACTCCTTGATGCATAGTTAAATTCACTTGGTAGCCCATCTACCCATCTAGCCCCAACCCCAGCTCTGCTTTACTCCTAAGGCTAATCAGGAACTGGGTCTGGGTCTTCGGTGGTGAACAGCCCTGCAGATCCCCACTTAGTCAGCCTTGGAGCTCACATCCCAGCTAAATGGCGCCTACGTCCTACCTGACTTCATCTTCCAGGGGGCCTATCACCTTTGGGAATTCCGAGGCAGTCCTGCAGGTGCTCTAATGAGAAGAGGTCCTTCTATGGGAGGAGTTTTACGATCATTTCTGAAGGGCACCATTGGACTGTCTTATTCTGGATCCATGTTTCTATTTGGCTTTTGCATGGGAATTTCCACAACCGCAGCCAAGGACTGACACATTGCCTGATTCCAGTAGCGTGGTCACTAGTCTCTAAAAATCCACTCCCAGCCCGCCTCCCACGGCAAGGACCATGTTTCCTGTTATTCACACCCTTGTGTGGTCTCGTCTTGAATCCTGGCTGGTGTGTGGCTCGTGCCTGGTCAATGAAATCTGGCAGAAGTGACACGTCATGACTTCTAAGCCTGGTCCATAGGTATCCTTTCAGCTTCTACCCCGTGTTCTTGGAACCCAGCTACCACCCTCCAAGGAAGCTCTGGAGACACCCATGTGAAGAGGAGCTGAGGAAGCTGTCTTACAGTCCTTGCTAAGCTCCCGTGGTCAGTGAGCGTCACCATGCCAGCCACGCCATTCAAGCTATTCCTAGACAAGTCCCAGACATCATGGAGTCCACTCATGGACCTTGCTGTGTCCTGCTTGATTTCCTAACCCTCAGAAACATGAGGGGCAGTAAACTGATATTTTAAGCCACTATCTTTTGGGATTATTTGTCACATAGCAATCAATGACCAGAACAGGGGACCCTTGTTTATGTGAAAGATGTCCTCCAGAGGTGTCCAGTGGACTTGGTGCCTGGTGTGTGGTGCACAGTGGGTTTGAGATCCTATTTCCTGAGGTTCTCATATCTGGAGGGTCCTGAAACAAGGCCTAGGACAAATGGTTGGCTTCCCAGCCAGTGAGGAGATTTTCCATTTCTCAGTTACAGACGATGCAGTTTCCCCAATTCCAGGCTTCATTCAGGCAGTCCAGTTCCGTGCTCGAGTCCTGAAGCCTTGACCGTCTCAGAGATGTGACAGCACGGCACCTAAAATATCACATCTTGATTCCCACTATATTCTGCAGAGGTTCAGCTCCCATAGCCTTCCAGCCTAAGGATTTGCTCTTTATTTCTGGCACGTGAAGATTTCACCTTCTGCCTTTATGATAAGTTATTAATTTTTAAAAATATATGTTTTTTTCTTCTAGAAGTTTTAATTTGGGGTGGGGGTGAAGGTGGGCTGCAAAGGAGGAGTTCCAGAGGCTGCTCCATCTGATATTTTAACCTCATTACCTTATCTTCTTTCTAGAATATTTTTGGTTATTTGCCCCCTAGATCACAAGACTGTGCTAGCAAAACCATGAATGTGCTAACTCTTTTAAAAGATGCAAATTCTTTCAGAGAAATGAAACTATGTCATTGGTTTCTAGATGATTAAATTCATAGTTGTAGTCTATTGTTCCAGGATGGCTCTGACAATTGAAATTCTATTAGCTGTGGGGACCAGCAATGGCAGTTACAGATCAGGGAGGCACCGCCTCTGCCCAGTCTGGTCTTCTTTTTAACAAAGAGCTGTGTCCTTAGGATCATGACCGCTCATAACCCATATCTACTGTAGACAACAGCTAGTGGAGCCAGGCTGCTCACATGGGTCTCCTAGATAATGTAGAGGGTTTTTTCCCCATTTATATTTTAATAAAACTAGCAGATGGGAATTCATCTGTAACATTCAGCAAGGGAATTAATATACTGAAATGTGGCCCTTTGACAGTTGTTCAAATGAGTATAAGGCTATCAGGGCAAGTGAATAGAGGAAAAAATAATTATAGAAGGAAGGAAACTGGAAACAGAACTGAGATGATTATGTAAGTCCTTTGAGAAATGAATAAAGGACCCTCTCAGAAGTAATTAAGTCTCTCTTATATCCACATGCTGCATTCTGGCTTATACACTTAAACACGTCTCCGGTTCCACTGCATCTCTGCTCAAAGACATCAGTGATGACCCAGTGCCCGCATTTATTACACTCCAACTCCTAGAGTTGGTCTTGGGTCTCAGGTGCTTCTGCAATCTGGCCTCAGTCTACCCCTAGAATAGTGATTCTTAACCTTGGGTGCATTTTTGAATCACTGGGGACATTTGTAAATTGTGGGTGCCTTCTCACATACACAAAAATAGACCAAATATTATAACTCACATGCATGCTAATTATATCATTGTCTATATACTATCATACCCACCAACAGACTTCAATGATAGAGTTGAATTTTGAGAAGATCATTTTGGCTACAGTGTGAGAAAAGATATTATAAAACAGCAACAGAAGAAAGTACAGCTGGGAATGTAAGTGAAAAAGTAGATTGGAGAAGTGGGAGAGCTTCAGATGGGTATCTGCAGCATTAGACAATTAATTAAATTAATATTACTTAAATATATACAAAATGTTAGAACTCTGGTGGGTTCTGAGCGTAAGGGGAAAGAGAATGTATAAAAACAATACGAAACAAAACATCCACCTTGACATCAGGTGGTTCACAGTACAGTGAGAGAGAGGATATAAACAAGCAGCTGTAACTGAAGTGGCATAAAGAGCTACAAATAAATTATAATGGGGGAATAGAGATCAGATCATGTGGCGATGTTTGTGGAATAATTAATAATAATACTGATGCGTGGGTCCCACCCCAGTGGCGCTGATTTAATGGGTCAGGATTACCAGGCATCAGTACTTTTGCAAAGTCTCCATTGACTGGAATGTTCAGTCAGTGCCAAGGAGTGTGTTGTATGGTCTTATCCACGCTTCCGGGCTGCTGTGGGGAAATGGAAGGGACACTCCTCCAAGAAGCCTGGGCTCAAGTCTCAGATTTCCCAACAATGACAGCAGAGGATAGAGCTAACATTTCTTGAGCAGGATCTGTGCTGAGCATTTCATGGACATCTTCTTAGTGTTTCTCAACCCTGGCTGCATATTAAAATAATCTGAGAACTTTGAAAAACTACTAACGTCTTGGTTTGGCTCCAGATCAATTAAATCAAATCTTTGGTATGAGTCTGGACATTTTTTTTTTTTTTTTTGGTAACTGCTCTTGCAGTTGATTATCTGCAGGATGTTGAGAACCACCAGCTTTGGAGTCCACTAGGTGATCATATTTTTATAAACCTACTGACTCCTTTATGGAGTCCCTGTTCCCTAGCCAAGCAAGCCTGTTTGCCATATCCTGAAAACATCACTAAGAAGACCCACAGGCCAAGGAGAGCTTCTCAATTATCCAATATGAGGTCAGGTAAAAAGGTTTTTCTCTTATTGGCTAAAGGACTTCTTTTCAAGCTTCTGATTAGTCTGTGAGGCTCCAGTATAGGAAGCACAAAGAGCACATTAGTCACTAATAGTGGAATCTAGAAATAGGTACTTTACATTTCCTCCCTCTGTTTTCTCTTCTCTACCTGAAGGGAGGCCATTGTATATTTAGTTTAAGGATCTTGGGGAGAGGGCCAAAATAACTGGGGATAGTCCTTCCCATACAAACTTACTGAACTTTTCAAGTTTGGTCAGAAAGTAGCCTTTCTAGGTATTCCAAGTAGGAAAGGTTTTAGATAAAGGGAATGAGACTTAAGAGGGCTTAGGGAAGCTTTGGCTTGAGTTCATAAAATCAGAAAGCACCCGAGTGGCTACAAAGCACCTGCAGATGACCTTAGTTTGCCCGTGGCACCAAAGCAGGTGGTTTACAGGGGCTCACCAGGAGCCTGCAAACTTCAAGAATCTTCGGAAGACCAGGAAATCAGGTAACTTCCAAGAACTTGCTTAGAGGTTGCTGCTGATAATCGCATGTTTGCCATCTGCTCGTGTTCTGGCAGAACTGCCACTGGAGAAAGTGGTTTCTCCTTCTCAACTATCTTCCAGATTTCATGTCTGTACCCCTCAGTGGCAGAATGTGACCTGGAAGTAAATGGGAAAAACAATTCTGGGAAATGCAGCCTTCTCCCCTGTGATGCAAAGCAAAACCTGGAGAGAGGCAGTGATGACATGGAATTAACAACAGACAATCTGACAAAATGAACTCAAGGTAAGTCAAGACAAGCTTATTTGGGGGAAGACTTAGAGGGGGGAAAAAAGAAGATGTGAGAAAAACTGTAAATGAGAAAAAGAAAGAAAGCTCAAGAAAAAATTTCTCTTGAAAGCAGAGTATGTAGCCAGCAGGAAGGTGCCCCCACGAGGCTCACAGAGTGACTTTCCTGTGGTGGTTTGAAATCTATGGTTTAGTCCTCAGCACGGCAGATTCAGAAATTAGGTTTTCAATCTGTAGCCACCTCCCCCAAGCCTCACAGTTTCCTGAACAATCTATATGAGAGACTTAAGTAGTCATCAGAAGGTGTTTTCATGATCATATAATCAGAGAAAGAATTGGTGGCTGGTCTTGGAGACCCCTCCAAACTGTCCTAGACCAGTGTGTGTTTAATATCTGCACCCACACGAGACTTCTGCTCCTCAGGGCTTGGCACACTGTCTGTTTTGCTCACCACTCAATCCCTGGCACTTAGCATAAGCCTGGTGCATGGTAGATGCTCCATGAACTTTGATTAATTGAATGGATACGTAATCGTCGTGAGGCCTGATGACGTATCCTTGATTCAAAGGACAGAACACCACACTAGTGACCTGATTTAGTACTTCTCTCTCTTGGTCGGTAGTAGATACTTAGTTCCATGGTTTCTCTCCTTTTATTAAAAAATTTCATATTGTCAGTCTTTTTGAATCTATAGATATATATGGATATATATGATATGTGATATATAGACACATAGGTATAATATATATCCATATATATATGATATAATGTATCTGCATGTATTATAAACTGTATCTCTGTATATTATATATATTTCTCTATATATTAGATATACAGTTATAGATATATATTATATAATGTATATATCTAATGTATATACATGTATTATTACATATTATATTATCATATTACTATTTGGAGGATTGCATATTACTGAATAATCTATAACAAAGTAACTATTTCAGTGGATCTAGAAGACTCTGCCTTTTCCCATCATGGATCGGTTTAATAAATTTAACTATTAAATGGAAACCTTCTTTCCCTTTCTTTTACGTCCGGGGCTTGGAGCTTTGTGAATGTCCATCAGGATTTCCTACGTGCAGATGCCAAGAAGCTCTACTAAAGGCATACCCTGCACTTGTGCTCTTCCAGCACTACCTGGCCAGGGGTCTTCCAGAGGGCTCCATGTTCCCTTCTATAGCCTGTTTTCTCTGTACCGACTCTCTAGGTGGATTAGACCAAGCTCCTCAATGTCCCATTGATTGATTGATTGATTGATTGATGATTGATGGAGGAAGATCAAAACTTCAACACTGGATTGTTAAACTAGGGCTGACTAATAATTTGCTGAGCAACAGGTGTGGTAAAGATTGTTCTTCCTCGCTTCCCTGGCTTTGCTTATGCTGTGCCCTTCATATGCAATACTGTGAGCTCCTCCTGCCACCCACTGTTTAATTGAGTTTAATTCTCTCTACTTTTCTGGGAGTGGTTCATGGTGTTTCAAGGAGCCTTCCCAAACAACTCTGTCCTACTTTGTTCTCTTTTATTCTAATCTACTCTGTACAGTTGGCTATACTAGTCATTTTAGTGCTAATTATATTCCATTATACTTTTCCTAAATTCCTTCAACTTTGTGTGTGATAATAAATTCTTGAGATAGAGGAACATGTCACATATTGGGGAGTGTGTGTGTGTGTGTGTGTGTATTCCCCCATAGTGCTTAGCAGAATGTTAGGACCTGTAAATATTTTATATTCATTTTTCATTTATTCATTTGTTCATTCATTCTCTCAACAAATATTTATTGAATGACTACTATGTGTCCAGGTCCTTTTCTAAGTTGTTATAGAACAAAAATCCCTGCCCTATATTTTAGGGAGTGTAGGCAAACAATAAACAATAAACTCAATGCATAAGTAAATTATAGCATAGTAGAATGTAACAATTGCTATGCAAAAAAAAGGAAAAATAGAACAGTGTGAAGGAAGTCTCAGGAATTCTGGGATCTAGGGCTGGTGGGTTGTATTAATTAGAAACCCACAAGCAACTGATATTTGAGCAAAGATTTGAGGAACACGAGAGAGTGAGCCATGCAGACATCTGGGGAAAGAGCTCTCTAAGCTGAAGATACAGCATGTGCAAAGGTTCTGAGGTAAGATTGTGCCTGGCATGTTGGAAGAACAGCAAGGGGTCCTTTGGGCTGGAGCAGAGTGAATGAGGGAGATAGCAGTAGAAGAAATCAGAGAGGTAATGGAAAAGCCAGATCATGTAACCTTAAAAGGTCTTTGTAAAGCTTTTTGGATTTTACTCATGGTAAACTGGGGAGTCATAGGAGGGATGTGAGCAGTGGCATCACCTGATCTGATTTTTATTTCAGAAGGACGTTTCAGATTGCCAAGTGGAGAGTATTCCAGGGACCTAAAGAGAAGAAAACCTTCTCTTTAAAGGGTCAGATGTAAACATTTTAGGCTTTGTGGGCCATATGATCTCTGTCAAATCTGTTCATTTCTGTGCCATTGCAGCACATAAATAGCCATGGACGGTATGTAGACAAATGGGCCTATTTGTGTTGTAATAAAACTTTATTTACAAAAACAGGCAGTTGACAGAGTTTGACTTATGGACTATAGTTTGCCACCCTTGGCATAGACTATAAAGAGGCAACTATAGAAACAGGAAGACCTATCAGGAGGCTATTGAAGTAATCCATGCAGGAGATGCTGAAAGCTCAGAACTGAGTGGAAGCAATAGAGATGGCAAGAAGTGGTTGAATTTTTTTTAAGGCAGATGATTTTCTGATGAATTGCATGTGTGGTGTGAGAGAAAGAGAGGAGTCTAGGATGACTTCTTGTTTGTTCTAAGCAACGATAAAGATGTGCTGGCAGCAATTGAGGTGTGGAAAGCTGTGCATGAAGAAGGACATTTTTAGACGTGTCAAGTAAGCGGTTGGCAACAAAAGTCAGAGCATCGTGAATTGGATTAGCCTAAAAAGTATGCTACAAGGACACGTTTTAAACTCAAGTGTTGATTGCTCGAATTTGGAGACAGTGACCCGATTGTACAAAAAGCTGGGGAATTCAGAAGCATGCAATGATATTACCATGGAGGAAGAAGTTGGTCATAGATCATGTCCAGCCTTTGTTTGTATAACAGTGATCATACTGTTACTGCCCAAGAAACAGTAAGCCAAAGAAAACTGAGTTAAAAGTCACTGAGAGTTGTAAAACTTCCATTAATTATTAAAATTAGAAACAGGCAACAATTCTTAATGTTAAAATTTTTGGCAGAGGTCATCTAGAATTGAGCCAATAATTGCTGAGCCAAGGACAGAGTTGCACAGGACAGAGTTGTGGTGCCTGTCTGTATACTAAGTTGCTCTACTCGGAGGATCCTCAAGGTGTGACCACAAGGACCCCTTGAACAGGTGCTGGTGGCTCTCAAACCCCTTTAGGGGAAAAGGACCACCTGCAACTGCAGGTTGCTCATTCTTGCGTCCTCACGCTGCAGAGGGGCTATGGGGCAGGGCAGAAGGCACTCGAAAACTTTTGCCAGGCCACTTACCCTCTCTGAGCCTTGTTGTCCTCATCTGGAAAACGGGAATATTTATCTCACAAGCCTGTATAAAGTTGAAAGTGATGATATTTGTAAACATCCTGAAGGGTTGTGCTCACCAATCACCCTTCTATCTGAATATCAGGAGACAAACACAATTGCAGTTCATTTGATCTGTGTAAGTTCCCGAGTTGAATCGAATAAGCTAACTTTATAACTTCATAAATTTTACTTTTCTCAGGCAGAGTTTTAATGTTTTTAATCTTCAAAGATATTTGGAAGGCTCCCAACTCTTGGGTAGAGATATATTCTGTCCTGCTCTAGATTCCAGGCATTAACTGCCCAGCTGCCCCAGTCCTGAAGCCCTGAGAAAAATCTCCCCCCGACCCCTCCCCTGAATAGAAGCTCCTGAGGATTAAGCACTCTGTCTTTCCCCCCCTACCATTTGTAATGAGGTTATCTCTCCAACATCTACTTCTTCTTTTAGTAAGAACCCAACTTTTAGTTCAAATATCTCATCCCAGCCAGTGTGCTCTGGGGAAAGCTGAATCCCTAGGAGTGGGGCATTTGACTTCAATGTGAGCTCATCAGTAATTGCATATCTTGTTCACACTGATTAGTTCATATATGAGCATATAGCTCAAGTTAGGTTGGTGAGGGTCACGTACGTGTTTGCTAAGCACTGCCGGGAAGGGTGGCTTCCTACATTTCTAAGAAAATTTCTAAAAATCACAGTCTTTCTCTGTGCATGTGGACAAGAGTTCCCCAGGAGTCATTAGTAAGCATCCGTTATGGGTTCACTTGTGTCCCCCTACCCCCCCACCCCAACAAAATGTATTTGTTGAAGTCCTAATTCCCAGTACTTCAGAACATGAAAGTATTTGGAGATAGGGCCTTTACAAAGGTAATTAAGGTAAAATGAGGTCATATGGGTTGGACTTAATCCACCTGACTAATGTCCTTATAAGAAGAGGAGACTAGGACACAGACATTCACACACTCGAAGAAAGACCATGTGAAGTGTCAAAATTGATAAACAGCAACCTCAATTAAAATAGTCAGGAAGCCAGAAGGGGGAGCTCTCCTGTCCTATGAAGACAGCAGAGCCCGACAGGAAGAAGAAAGACTTTCTCTTCTCTCCTGGCAAGAGCTCAGCCAATGAGAAAACGTCAGCACAACTCAGCCAATGAAAAGCCATTATCGTTTGAACTCTCAAGTCCTCCGGTGGACACTTTGTTTCCTATAGCCCTCCCAGCTTCCCTTTCCCCTCTTTAAAAGAGTTCTCCTCTCCTTCCTGTGAGAGGACTTGCACATGGCTTGCCATACTTGCACACCCTGAATGGCAGTTCTTTACTGATCCTGAATAAACCCTATTTTTTTTCTGGAGAAATAATTGGCAGTCTATTTGTTATAGGTCAACAGAAGACAAAAGAAGAAGATGGCCACCACTTCAAGGAGAGAGGCCTCAGAAGAAACCAAACTTGGCAACATCGTCATCCTGGACCTCTAGCCTCCAGATCTGTGAGAAAAAATTTCTGTTGTTTAAGCCACCCAGTCTGTGGTAATTGTTATGGCAGCCCTAGCAAATGAATACAGCATCCTACAACCAGGATGAGGAACAAGGCTGAGAGTGATGCCTTCTACCACGTCAGAGACAGGGTCCTTGGTGGCATTCCCGAATCGCTAAGCAAATCAAGCCCAGAGCTTATTCTGTCACTGAACTTTGCATGACAAAAGCAAAATTGTCCCCCTTTTTGCTTTATTGTTTCAACTGTAACTAATAACCAAGTACGCCACTGTGTCCTTAGTAACCTAGAACCAAGCCTCATCATAGTAAGTGCTTAATAGTATTTGTTAAATGACTAGAGGAAGGAATGAAAGAATAAGCCACAAAAGGAATTGTAGTGTGTTGATCTGGGAAGCCCAGTGAGGTAGCAAGCAGCAGAGGAGTGAGTCAATCTTATTATTATTACTATTATTACTACATTCCACTGGACACGTTCTATGTGGACCAGGAGACAGATATTACCATTTTTAGGCAACAGAGCTAATTCATAAAGGTGACCTGTACTCATTATAACAAAAGTTGTTTAATTGGCAGACATCTGAAAATGTAAAAATTCCCCTCAATTTCTACAACTGGAAATTTCTAATTAGAAGCACAGGACTACTAGAGCCAGATCATTTCTGGTCTCTTAATATCATCCAGATAACTCCTTCATTTTAGAGATGAGAAAATGAACACTTAGTGAGGTTAAGTGCCCTTTCCAGGTCACACAGTGTGATAATGGTGGAGCAAACGGAGGGAACAATAAAGAAACCCAATTTCTCTAAAGAGGAAAAAGTTTTCCTGGGATAAGAGTTCATTCCTTTTAGTTAAATTATTCCCATAGTGATAGGACAATACCTTCTTTTCCTGCTCAAGAGAAACTGATTTTCTTTACAAACATAGACCATCTCTTCTCAGAGTGGGAAACAATGATGGTATTGTATAGCCACTGTATGAGTAATCTAAATGAAAAGCATGCACATTTATTCAGATGTTAGCCAATCAAGCAACTTTTAGTGGAATGAGTGAGTCATATGGTAGAGAAATTTTGTAATATTAAGTAGAAAAGAATACACAAATGTCAGACAAAAAAATCCTTTAAAACCCTTTTAGTTCAGGAAACATACTTAAATCTTAAGCAGTGTGTTTTGTGTTCTTTTTACACTTAAGAAAAACTTTGACATTGTGGCATAAAAGGTGAAAGATGAGATAATAAGACATTAGGCAAGTTGTGAAAAGAGAAATACTGAGAAGTTGACAGAAATAAAAAGGTACTGGATAATATAAGGAATGAATGTTTTGAAACTGCTCCAAGGAAAGGCAACTTTTAAGATACTTTAGAAACATTAAAAGGTAGAGTTAACACTGCTAATCAAAATCAAATCAATAATTAGAAAAAGTTTTACTAGTTAGAAGAATAGGACCAAGATATATAAATGGTGAGAGAGAAGGACCATAGTTACTGACGTATGAATAGTTAGTGCTCCTGAACATAGATAAGAATAAATGGAAGATAATCAATATTCAGACATAAATAAAATGAGCTAAGAAATCACTTTAATCTGCAGATCCAAAGAGCTTACTTGGCTAAAAGCAGAACTGATATAGTGGATCAATAAATAGATATAACCAGGTAAAAGTATGAATCCTCAAAAAAAACAAAAATTAGGGGACTTCCCTGGAGGTCCAGTGGTTAAGACTCTGAACTTCCATTGCAGGGGGTGCAGGTTTGTTCCCTGGTAAGGGAACTAAGATCCCATACCCAGCTCAGCACAGCAAAAAAAGGAAAAGAAAATCTGGAAACAAAAGAAAAAATCTGGTAAGCTATAAAGGAAGAAATTCCAGGCTGACTTTAGACTTCTCTGTAACGTGGGGTGCCAGAAGTCCGTGGAGCAACATCTATGGTGATCTGAGTTGTGAATTCAAGATTTCCTCATCTATACTGCCATTGTTTTGGAGGCAAGAGAAAGTCTTTTTCATTGATGCCGGGTGCTTGAGAATCCTATCCAGGCTGAATGAGGAAAAATATTAGCACTCAAAGTACTCCAGAAAATTGGAAGCTCTATCAAAATAAAGGAACCAAGAATGGGGAAGCCAACTATTGGTGAGCATTGGAACATTCAAATATAGAAATACTTGCTGATAATTATTGCAAGCATAGTCACAAAGCAGAAGACAAATGAGATAAATATATTTTTTAAATGAGATTTTATTAAAATGCTTAGTCCCGTGCTTGGAAAACAAATGCAATAAAAATTAAATAGACGCATTTAATATTAATATCACATAAATAAAATTTAAGCAAGCTAATAAATGAAACTAGAAGGATTGTGTGTGTGTGTGTGTGTGTGTGTTTGTAACATTAAGCACTCAGACCTATATTAAAGATATATTAGTCAGGAGCCTTTAGGAGCCAAATAACAAAATGTTAAAATTTATAAAATAAATATTGATAAAAAATACTGGGAGAAAATTAGACAAAGTGTGAAACTGTTTAACAGCACTTTTAGTCACTCATGACATATCAAATAGGCAAGAAGTACATATATGGAGATAGAGAAAATCTGAAGACTGTAATTAATAAGGGCAAATTCAGAAAGATAAGCACAAAGAATACATTGAGAGACTGAATATACATATGGACAATGACCAGACTGTATATAAAGATGGAACTCTGAACTGCAACCTGAAGTAACCAGCTCAGGAAGCCAGCCTACTATCTGTAGCAACCAGTCCAGAAAGCCAAACAATAACTGCTCTAGTGATCTGCCCCAAATAGGAAGCACTTGATTAATAACTGACAGCTTCCCTTATTAATAACCGACTCTGCTTCCAACTTAGGACCAAACAGAGAAAGACAAATATGCAATGCTAACCAATCACATAGGATGCTGTGCTTCTGGTTAGTCTGCCTACTGCTTCCCATGCCAACAGTTTCCAATCAGGGCACACCTGCAGCCTTTCCTTTTTTTGTGTGTGTTACAAAGCTTTCCCACTCCTCTGCCTACCTTTGAGTCCTGCCAACCCAAATGATACTGACTGACTTCCTTGCTATAGTAAGCTCTAAAGTAAACAACCATTGCTTTTTTTCATTTAGGTGATTTTTTTTTTAATTTCCCCAATTTTAATTATTATGTCCTAATTTTTAGTAAACGTTAGATATTTTTCAAAATAAATAATTATGTGTTATACCTCAAAGGTACTTTTAGTAAATTCCAAAGAGCAGGAATCCTTCTAAAAATATTCTCTGACTGCAAGGCAATAAAATTAAATGTGAATTACAAAATGTTAAAGAAAAATAAAGTTGCCTAGAAATTAAAGATAAGAATAACCAAAAACTACTAAATAGTTATTTAGTAGTGAAAGAGGAAATTAAAAATTCAACACTAAAATATTTGGAAAATAAAAACAATAAGAATTATCTCATAAAATTTATGCATTTAGAAAAAAATCCTTAGTCTTAAGCATTTTCATTATGAAAGGGAAGAATTACAAGTAATGTCATCAAGATGGCAACATAGATCATTCCTGACTTCAGTCCCCCTCACAAGAAGACCAACTAGCAAGTGTCCATAGACAAGACATGATTGTGAAAACTCTAGAACACAGGGGTGATGTGAAACAACCCCCTGGACCACAGAGACCAAGAAGGACCACGTTAGAAGGGTAATTTGAAGAACTACACCCTGACAGCATCGTCCTTCCCCCAGGCAGGCACAAGGCCACACTGAGAGGGCCCTACTGGGCCTACAATTTCTCCAGTGGGGAAAAAATATCCCAAAGTGAGCATCCACTTCCCCCAGTGTTGCAGGATGCTTCCCAGGATGCCCTCTCTGGTCTCAACTCACAAGAATCACTGGGAAAATCTGCAGGGCTTGACCACTGTGGATCAGAAACAAGCAGAGAAGAAAGGTGGAGCTTATAACAACCAGTGCTCAGATCTTGGCAGATGACATTTCTCTTCACACATGCACCAGAGCAAAGATCACAGATGGTGACCCCATTTGGCTAGGGAGCTTAGTTGGTATTTTTGCCTGATTTGGGTTGCAGGATATAAAATCAACATACAAAAGTCAGCTGCATTTTGATGCACTAACAATTATCTGAAAAAGAAATAAAGGAAACAATCCCATTTTCAATAGCATCCAAAACAATAAAATACTTATTAATAAATTTAATGAAGGAGGTGAAAGATCTGCACACAGAAAATTGTAAGATACTGATTAAAGAAATTGAAGAAGACACGAATAAATGGAAAGATACCCCCTGTTCATGGATTGGAAAATTTAATATTGTTAAAATGTCCATAATACCCAAAACAATCTATAGATTCAATGCAATCCCTGTCAAGATTTCAATGGCATTTTTCCACAGAAATAGAAAAAAATTCCTAAAATTCATATCAAATCACAAAAGACCTCAAATACCCAAAGAAATTCTGAGAAAGAAGAACAAAACTGGAGGCATTACACATTCTGATTTCAAAATATACTACAAAGCTGTAATAATCAAAACAGTATGGTACTGGCATAAATATAGACACATAGACCATTGAAACAGAATTGAGAGACCAGAAATAAACCCATGAATATAAAGTCAACTAATAGTTGACTGTAGGGAGCCAAGAATACTCAATGGATAAAAGATAATTTCTTCAATAAGTGTGCTGGGAAAACTGGATATTCACATGCAAAAAAATGAAACTGGACCCCGTATCTTACACTGCTCACAAAGATTAATTTGAAGTGGATTAAAGAAAAATGTAAGATCTTGAAGCCATCAAACTCCTAGAAGAATACATAGGGAAAAACTCCTCAATATTGTTCTTGGTGATGATTTTATGGATATGACACCCAAAGCATAGGTAACAAAAGCAAAATAACCAGGCAGGAATATGTCAAACTAAAATGCTTATACATAAAAAAAGAAATGATCAACAAAATGAAAAGGCAACATATGGAATGGGAGAAAATATTTGCAAACAATATATCTGATAAGGGGTTAATATCCAAAATATATAAGAAACTCATACAACTCAATAGCCAAAATAGAAATAATCCATTTAAATTATGGGCACAGAACATAAATAGACATTTTTCCAAAGAAAATATTCAAATGGCCAACAGGTACAAGAAAAGATACTCAACATCACTAATCACCAGGGAAACACAAATCAAAACCACAAAGAGTTATCACCACAAACGTTAGAATGGCTATTATCAGAAAGACAAGAGGTAAGTATTGGTGAGGATGTGGAGAAAAGGGGACTTCTGTACATTTTTGGTGGGAATGTAAATTGGTGTAGCCACTATGGAAAACAGTATGGAGTTTCCTTAAGAAATTAAAAACTCCCATATGATCCAGCAATTTCACTCCTGTGTATATATATCCAAAGGAAATTAAATCTCTATCTTCAAAGTATCTGTACCTCCATGTTTATGGCAGCATTATATACAATAACCAAAACATGGAAACAACCTAAGTTTTCATCAGTGGATTAATGGATAAAGACTACATGGTATAGGGCTTCTCTTGTGGCGCAGTGGTTAAGAATCTGTCTGCCAGTTCAGGGAACACAGGTTCGAGCCCTGGTCCGGGAAGATCCCACATGCCGCGGAGCAACTAAACCCGAGCGCCACAGCTACTGAAGCCCGCGCGCCTAGAGACCACACTCTGCAACAAGAGAAGCCACCTCCATGAGAATCCTGCGCACTGCAATAAACAGTAGCCCCCGCTCGCCGCAACTGGAGAAAGCCCACACGCAGCAACGAAGACCCAATGCAGGCAAAAATAAATAAATAAAATAAATAAATTTATAAAAAAAAGAATACATGGTACACATACACAATAGAATATTATTCAACCATAAAAAGAAAGAGATCCTCCCATTTGTGACAACATAAATGAATCTTGAAGGCATTATGAAATGTCCAAGACAAATGCTATATGTGGAATCTGAAAAAAAAAAAAAAAAAAAAGAACTCATAGAAACAGAGGACAAATTGGTGGTTACCAGAGGTGGGGATTGGGGAAAATGGGTGAAGATGGTCGAAGGGAACAAATTTCTGGTTATGAGAAGAATAAGTTCTGGGGATGTAATGTACAACATGGTGACCGTCATTAACAATACTGTATTGTATATTTGAAAGTTGCTTAGAGAGTAGATTTTAAAAGTTCTTAACATACCTCCCTCCCCCGCCAAACACAGATTGTAACTATGTGAGGTGATGGATGCTAACTGAATTTATTGCAATAGGTACATACAGCATATCATTACTTTGTACATATTAAGCCTTTACATAGTCTATGTCAACTTTATCTCAATAAAGCTGAAAAAATATTTAAAAAACGAATGAGCAGAATTAAAATAAATAAATGAACTTAGTATGCAACTCAAAACCCCAGGGAAAAAGTGAGTGAAATTAGCATTGGAAGTGGTAGTGAACTCCATGGATGGCCTTGAATACCTCAGTCTTCCTGGTCTCACCTCCCTGCCTGAACCTCTCAATTTTCTCTGCTGTCAGATAATTAACAGGAAGGCTTTGAGGGTGGCACATACCTTCGTTTATTAGTAAATTGCTCTCCAGAAAGTGCTTTGAGGCAAAGCTAATTTCCACCAATGTGAGAAGATTTGGTCCTATCAGAAGAAGGACGTTATTTGAATATGTGCCAATATATATATATTTTCTGTCTTTCCTTGGTTGAACACTCAATGGGAGTTACTCTCATTAGCTCCCCTTCTTTATGGCATTTGAATAAAAGACAAGTCAGTCTTGAAGATGATAAATGACTAATAAATTTTAATTGGCACTTTAGCTCATAAAATATAAACAGTCATTAAATTCATCCAATAGATTGTTAAAATGGAAGTGCTAAGAATGGCAGAATATGCCAAAATAGCAGCTTTAAGAACTTCTGGTTTCCTTCCGTTCTCAAGACTAAACCTACAGTCAAAATTCCTAATGGAAGATATAGAGAAGAATTAGGTAAGATTTTTTGAAGGGATAAGAAATATGGAGAAGAGGGAAGTGAATTAAAATATACAGATGCAAAATAAAAACAATTCTTCAAATGTCTTGTAAATGATGTGTTCTTTGTTTTCACAAATACGAGTGCTGCTATAATTACTGTGGGGGAAAGAAAGGCCAGATTAGGTGTGGCTTCTTCTCTGATACACTGGCTAGGGTGGAAGAAAATGCTCCTTTTTAAAATAAGCAAATTAGCCTTGAGTAGGTACAGATAGAACATTTATAGGCGAACAAAGAGAATCCGTGTCCTCATAACTATTGCAAGCCAGTAGGGCTTTTGTTTTCAGGGTCCTTTTTAAACAAGACTCAGTGTGGATCTGTGTTTCTAGAGCATTTGTCCCGTGACATTTTTCATCATCTTTTAATCTTGGGTTACCTAACAGGACATTGGCCAGTTTGAAGTGTCTTCTTTTGATGCAGTAAGTTCATGTCTATAAATTTTCTTAAATAAATAATAAAGAATGCTCACAAGATTTAATTGTGAGAATATTCATTGCAGAATTGCTAATAATAGCCAAAAACTGGGTGGCGGGGAGGTTATGTGAATAGTCAACAATAGGAGTTTATCTACTTAATGGGGCAGTCATCCAGTGGGTCACTGCAGTGTTTGGACAACATGCGAAGTGCTGGCCTTCCAAGACATGAGGTCTAAAGAAGAAAGCATGGCACTCTGGAGGAAGCACCTTCAAAGCAGTCAAATGGGTAGTCAAACAGAGATTCATTGTCTAAACTTCTCAGTTCTCAATGGAAACTGAAATATGGAAGACGAGCTATGCCAGAGACTGCTACTTATCTCTGTTCTCTCATTCTTCCTTAGGAAAAGAAGCTTGATTTTATTCTGGCCAATGGGTTAAAAATGAACAAACAAAAACATTTACCAGCTTTTCTTCAGTTAGAGATAACAAATGAGATGCAAGCAAAAATTAATGGGTGGGAGTTCTAGGAATGCCAGTTAAGAGGACACATAGCTGGCATGAGCCCCTCTTGTCCTTCCTCCTCTCGTCCTTTTTGTTAGACTAGAATCTGGGGATTATGGCAGGAGTTCTAGCAGCCACCTTGAACCAGGAGCCATCCATACCATGAGGTGACCTTGAGTATGAAAATCCTTTAATAGAGTAAAAATATATATACAGGAGCCTGAGACCCCAGTGACAAGAAAATAAAATATGATCCCTGGACCGTCTACCTCCAGAATTCTTTACATAGGTGAAAATAAATCCTTGTAAACTTAAGCCACCATTATCTGGATTTTATAGATGTGCAGATGAATCTGACTCCAATTGATTCACCTACTAAATGGAAATCAAAATGTTCCTTAAAGAATCACTCAAGGACACCGGCCTGTAAGTAGGAAGCTGCTCTTAGGAGGTGAGTCATGATGGAAAATATTATTTAATGAAGGGCATTAATATTGCCTTACCCAGTAATAACTGTTAACTCTTACTTTTCTCTATCAGAAGAGCCAAGAATTAATGTCTCTGAATTTAATTTTCCAAATATGTGTGTCACTGATGATGTCAATTGAATCTGATGATTCAAGAATATGTTTATGTGAAAAAATTTGGTTATCCTATAAAACAACATTGGAGAGTCAAAGACACAATTGGTTGTAGCTGAAAGTTTCAAAAATATATAATATTCAATTTTAATATATTTGCTTTGCTATAATGCAATCTCCCTCTGTTGCCAGAAACATTTGACAAAGTCTTTTAAACATAGAAAGTTATGTTTCTGTGGATGATTTTAAAGAATATAAAAGAAAGGGGAGCTGAGTGCCCTGTTAGGGTCAGTATGGCTTAAAAAGAAAAAAAAAAGACTAGGGAAGGTGAGATGCCTGTAAAAGAGAGCAAAGGTTCAGCAGAGTTAGCAAGTAAGAACCAGAAGTGATGACTAAAAATATAAAGTCCAGAAAATTTGAATAAATCTTGGGGAGGCCATTAGCATAGGATAGGGGACTCAAATCAAATTTATGTAAATCTGAAAGAATAGGATCCTTCAGCTGATACCAGAGTAACCTTTTTATACATACTAAAGACTCAGATATGTATTCTCAAATCCCTTACTACAGGATCTGAGATCATGGTGACATGTGTATGAAGGAAATTTTAACACTTTAAGTAAGAAGTTAGCCTAATCTCAGACTCTAGGCAAACTTTCTCTCTCCAAGAATTCTTCAGTTGAAATGCTCCTGATCTGACCCCTTGAGTTTTTCCAGAGGGTATTAACAAATTAATTTATCTAGACTATCTAGACTATCTAGAACATTCGTGAGAAATTAAGCCCAGGTTAACATAGCAGACTATGGATTTGACTAGAACATGCAACTCTTCTTTTTGACAATAGATGGTGAAATTTCAGTTCATTTATTATTATTCTTGACAGTACTTTAAATTCTAAGCTGATATCCTTACCACCTCTAAATTCTTACACTCTAGAAGAACACATAGTTTTGTAGAATGTTGGTTACAACACTGTAATTGAAAAAATATGGTGAAAGAAAGTTATTATACCCTCATCCAAGAATTTTGCATTTACTCGATAATCCTAATTACCCTTTACTCTATTTTCTGGGATATATTCTTTAAGCTCATAAGACGGTATGATATGGTAATATCACCTTAGTGAACCATGGAGGCTGCTGTGTATAGGGAAAGTAGAACTCTTTAGAATGCTTTGGTAGCACTGATAATGATATTTTCAAGTTTGTTGTATAAGGAGTTATTTTTATAATGGAATCTTATAAATATTTAAATATGTTAAATTTGCTGGAAGAAAAATTCAAATTTGAGTTTTATATCCCTGTAGAAATTTCTCCCAAATTTGCGGTTGCATTTTGGACTGATAATACACCAATTCTATTGGTAAAATAATTGAAAGTGAGGAGCCATTGGAATTCTGCACACACTGCAGTTATGTACCTGTGATGGCCAGCTGAGCCACAAAGGTCATTCTCGACTTCCTCTTCCTTCTCAGTGTAGAGAACAGCATGATGGCATTTCCAACAATGGTAAAAACACAGAGGACCCACAGAGTTATCAACTGCTCAGTCTGTGAGAAACAAAGCAACACAAAACTGGTGTATCAGTGAGGATCAGGGTACTTTACAGAATGCAAGGCTCAGGCTTTGGTGTTGAACAGTCTTCCTCCTGGTCTCCTATCCCCACCTGTCAAAGCTCTACTCTCAAGAGAACAAAGACACAGTTGTCCTTATTTACACTGGCAGCAGTGTAAATTGATGCAACCTTTAAAAAGATCCATTTGGAAATATATGCCAAGAGACAAAAATGTATACACAGTATTCTTGCCAAACAATTTTAAGCCTATGTGAAAGAATTCTAAGTTTGAAAAAGAACACTACAATCACTACGCATATTTACTGTAAGAAGAAATTGGAAATTGTTGAAAGATAATAGGATAGTTAAGTAAATAAAGCACTTCAATTCAGTGAACTATTATGTAGCTATTAACAATGACAGACATGAAGATTATGTGGCAACATTAAAAATGCTTATAATATAATGGTAAATGGAAAAACATAATAAAATTGTATGTTGGGTGTGATTACAACTCTGCAAAATTATACATGCAGGGAAAAGACTGAAGTATACTAAAATGTTAAGCGTGGTTATTTTAGGGTAGTGTGATTATGGGTTATCTTACTATTTCTCCTTTGACAGAATTATATAATATAGTAATATTAAAGTTCCACTGAATAGTGTATAATTAGTAAAGATGAATAAAGCAGGAATGCTACTCATTTAAAATGTCAAGTTCTTCATAAAAAGTTTTCCACTCTTCCTTCAAATGGAACTTTCCATCTACCTAAAGTCCATAGCCCAGAATAAGCAGAAGCCCGGGGGAACAGGATGGGTTGGACATAAGGACGGGGTGGGCTGAGCTATGGGTGAGGAACAGGGAGCCAAGGGGATCCAGAGGCAAGTCGGAAATCAGAAGCCAAGAGACTTCAGCCCAAAAGGTCTGGGCAGAGTCCTGGTAAGAATGCACACGTCTAAGACTGGAATGAGAAGTGCTTCTGTTTGGAGAAGATGGTAAGAAGAGCCTGAAGAAACCCCTTGTGATGGTAAAATTGTATGTGTCAACCTGGCCAGGCTAGAGGACCCAACTGTGTGGTCAAACCCTAGTGTAAGGTGGTTGTTGTGAAGGTGTTTTATAGATGTGATCAACATCTACAATCGCTTGACTTTAAATAAAGGCAGATTACCCTCCCTAATATGGGTGGACTTCAACCAATGAGTTGAAAGCCTTGAGAGCAAAAGCCGAGGTTTCTCCGGGAAGAAGGAATGCTTCCTCAAGAATTCCTTGTGGGACATAGAAATCAAGCCTAAGTTTCCAGCCTGCTATATCCTTTAAGGATTTCAGACTTGCCACTCTGAAACACTGCAAATCAAATTATCCCGGTTTGATGTATCAGTGACTTGGAGGTCAAGCCTCAGGAGGGCTGGAGCAGTCAGTGCTGGCTCGCCTGAGCCTTTTCTTAGGAGCTTGCAGTAACTGTGCTTTGGGCTGGGCGTCCCAGGGTGCTCTGTGAACAGGTCAGGGTCTGTTCTCCTTGGGATTCGATGATGTGTACGGAGCAGGTTGAACAAATCCTGTGAAATCAGGTCCACTCCTTCTGCTTTGGAGTTTTCTATTGAAAGACAATCTCAACCTTAAGTCACTGGCTCCAGGAAATTTCCAGGTGAGAGAAGTTCCCTACTGTTGCTTTCCAAGAGCCATGTTTCTTTATTTGTTAATTCATTCAGTATCAGTGAATTGTCTCTAGTAGAAAGTGTTGGCACTACAAAGGAGACTAAAACATGTAGATTGTATAAATTATACCCAGCCAGAATTAAGTCCTGTTTCATCAAGTTGTACAAAGGTCATTAAGTATGAAAACAATTACATAGTTGTAGGATCATTTATTCATAGTATACTTAAACCCATGCTTGCACATACACCTAAACACACACGCATCCCAGGGTAATACGAGGATTTGGAGAATTATGACAATAGGAATTGGGGAAACAAGTGTAGAGGCATTTGAGCATCACAGTCAAGTGAGCCATTTAGTAGAAAAGTGAGTGGGCATTCAAACCAGCCTGATTTGGAATCAGATTCTTTACTACTTGCTAGATGTGTGACACATCAGTAAATGATAACCTCTCTGAGCCTGTTTTCTCGTTTATAAAATGAAGACAGAAATAAAATCTGTCTCAGGATACTTGTGATGGATAGATATGATGACAAAAATGGAGATTTCTAGCTCAGTGACTGATGCATAGTACACACAAAGTAAAACTTGGTTTATCTCCTTTCTTAGTTTCATGGACTACATTTAGGTTTGAGCAGTGATTTATAAATAACTCACTACTTTTTAAGAATGATGCTTGAATTTACCCTCTTTGTCCTATTTTCAGTTCCAGTCTGCTGAAATTTCACTTGAGCCTCACAGGCTTTCCACCTGCGCCTCTTCCCCACAGGTACGGACGGTATACCAACACCATTCTCAGAACCAGTGTTTAAGAATATAGTTGGGGATTAAATGCCCCCTAGTGGTCATGTGAGGCAAAAATTCAAGCCAGATGCTCAATAGTGAGTAGAGGGAATAGGTGAATTTGGAATTTTTCAGTGACTAGAGACTGTTTTAAGCTCAGTTAAATAGTTGTGGGATTATGACTAATTGGTTTTTAACCTCAAGTTACTGAGGTCACGCAGTGACCCCAGCTTCCTGCAGAGCAGAAAATTACAACCTTGGTTTGAGAGGGATGAATTGCAGTGTTCTCTTGACGATGCTGATGCTGCCATGGGGCTGATACCTGGGATTTGACTCCATGCGATATGCTTCCAGAGCCAGAAGGATTTCCATGAGGCCAGGCATTAAGTCTGAGTCACCATTTTGGACTGAAATTTTATCTTCCCCATAGAAAGTGATTAATAAATATCTGATGGATGAATATATGGTTGATGACAAGGACAAGGGTACTTATAAGTATCGTAAGAGGTTACTTGAAATGAAAATCATCTCAGGAAATACAGGACATTTAGCTGTATGACTTGTTGAAACTAGATATGTCAGATTTGTCTGGAGAGGAAGACATGATTTATTCAAATCCAAGGAATAATAATCCTCTTTTCCTTTGCAGTCCCGGAAACTGAAAACAAACAAAACCAAACGAAGACAAACAAAAAAACTCTAAGGTATCTTTAACAATCACAGAGTGAATAGGAACTAACATTATTTGAGCGAATCACTTTTTAATCTAGCACCTGACTGACTTAGTTTGTAATGTATAATAGGTACTCAGTAAATAGGTACTCATTGGTCAGGCTGCCAATCGTCACAGCCTGACTGATGAGATGACACTGTCCTCATTCTTATAGGTGAGGAAGTAGGGCTCAGAGAAGTTGATATCTAGGATACCTGGCTTATAAGCGATACAGACGGAGTTTGAACATGGCTTTGCTTGACTGAAAGTCCATGCCCTGCTTACTGTAGTGGCTTTCTGCTCGAATATTAGGCCAGAGACGGTGAAGCTGCCTCATTTCTTTTCAATTTTCAAGTGGGAAACAGATCTTCATTTTCCTTCTGACCCAAACTTGTCTGAAGCTGGGTTTTTGGAGCTGAGTCGGTTTCATGACTGTCTCCCCCAGGACTGAGAGTAAGGTCAATGCTCAGTATGTGTTTGGATGGATGGACTCTGGAGTAACGTGTGGCTTCCACACAGCAGAAGTCGTAAATATCGCACAAGATGCAGCTGCATCGTCTGCCCCAGGGATCACAGGGCTTTCTCTACCCTTTACATTTTTATGTTTCATTTTATGGTTCCTGTTATTTCTGTGATGTTGAAGATGAATATCTCAAACACAGGAAGGAGAGAATACATCATACTTCCCAAGAGAGGAAATGAAGTCTCAGAAGGTTATGATTCAGCCTCAGTTCTCAGCCAGCAGTCCAAGAAGCTCTGCTGTCCTGTCACTGAGACCAGTGTACCACCTGTCATTCACAGCATCAGGCTCTGAGGTCTGCTCCAAGCCTCAGTAATTGGCTTAGGTGGGTTGGAAATACCAAAAGCAGAGCTCTGAAAGCATCTAATTCCATTGAGGCTGAATCACTATGTAACACAGGGAGCACACAATCTGAAGTGAGATAGGCAGGAGCAGACTGCAAAGCTTTGGATTCCCAAAGCTGCCTCATTAGACTTGGGGAATGAGATGCATTGAGGATCTGTAGACCCTTGGGCAGTGACCATTTCTGAACCATCGGAAACCTGTCATTCAGGAATTTGTCCCAATTTTTCCCTGTGTCTCGCGCTACCTGCTGCTTCAGAAGCATTGCCAGGTGGTCAGCAATCACTAAGGAGGTCAAGCAGGAGGCACGGGGGTAGGACCAGGCTTGCTCATGGGAGCCTCTGCCTTGGCTACCTCCCCACGACCCCCTCCTCCTGCCGATGCCCCTTTGGAAAATCTGCATTTTCACCACCCTCCCAGTAACCCAGCTTGGAGACATCCTTGCAAATACCATGGAATTATTGTCATCACAACCACCTATCTGCACTCACATTTTCTAGCTGTTTTACCTGGACCTCTGGGAATTCCGTCTTGGATTACTTTCAGGATAGCCTTCATTGCTAATACTCAATTATGAAAAAATATATAACGAGACTTTTTAATTAGTTACTTAAATTAATTTAAGTAATTAGTTTATTATTTATAAATAAACTATATATTTATAGTTTATTATTTAATTAGTTTAATTAAATTACAAAAAAATTAGAGAATTACATAAAGCTGCATGTAAGTGTGGATGTTAATTCCAGTCTTATATTTTTGTAAGGCTCTTAATATCATTTTAATAGGGGTCTTGAACAGAAATGTAGGTTGCACCCTCTGACTAGGGGCTGGTAGGACCAGCTGGCAGGAGGCCTCCTGCATGTAGAAGAGAGAACATGAATGGAATGGGAAGTATTGTTGCAGCCTGGGTCTGTTGAGGTGGACGGCAGGGCTGTGGACCAAGATGGTCCCAAATATCAATGGTTGGGCACTAAGTGTCATCCTGTGATCTCTCATGTAGTGTACCAGAGGGGGAAGGCATTTACCCTGAAGGGAGAGCCTTGGCATATACCTATACGATGGTGTACAAATGATACTCAGGCCCGAAGTAGGAAGCTGTCCTTGAAGTCATGTTGCTGTGACAATGATTATACTGGTTTACAGTCTGTATAATCAAGCTCAACAAACATTTATTGAGAATCTAGCAGCTAAGTTCAACATACGTTGGGAACTTTACCGTAGTTCCACAGAAGTTCCATAGTACCATAGAAGGAAGGCTAGGACAGGGAGCTTCTAGTCTGGTGGTAGAGGCATATATGTAAACAAAAATTTTCAGTGTGAACTACTGTAATGGAGATGCTGTAGGATCCCCAATAAGGGGCATGTAGTAGAACTTGAGGAGGGACTGGTCATGGTTGGTCAAAAGGTATATCCTGGAGAAATTAATATGTGAGTTGAGTCTGAGAAATGAGTAGAAGTAGCCAAACAAACAAGTAGGTTGCTTGGCAAGAGTATGCATGAAGGCAGACTGAAAACTTTCAGGTTAGTGATGACAGACAGGGACCATCCATGAACGTTACGTGTGGTCACAGATCAGAGAAAGGCTTATAATGAGAAACTGGACTTGTGTCCTAAAAACTATTTCAAAAGTGGAGAAAGGTCCACACTGAGTCTTTGTCCTTAGTTAAAAGAACTTGCTACCAAGAGAAAAGATTCCTCCCCATCTGGAATCTTCCCCAATTGTCTTCATTGCATGTACTACCTTTGCCCTACTTCTCAACACCATCATCATAGGTGACAGAATACAACTTTAGCTCCCTCAAACTGGGGCTGAACAAGAAAGCAATTCACTGTCTAACATTTATTTCTTAGTTTAGCCTCCAGGACATATTGAATAACTGTATTATTCAATACAGCTCTTTCTACTCTGACCAGAAAGGGTTAGTTACTAGTCTGGAGTATTTGATCATTACTGCCATGGGTCATATTTCGAGTTTAATTAGCAGTGTTAACTTCCCACTGCCTAATTCTTCTCATTCATATCAGGCTTTGGTGCAAATCAGGGACTGCCTTTACATGACAGGCTGATTCAGCTTTCTGGTTACTAGTGAATCGTTGAATTTCACCAAAAACAGAAATGCACGTGTCCCACATTCATTTTAATGTGAGTGCCTTCTTGTGATTCGTTCTTGAATCACAAAATGACCTCCGGATTAATCACAAATAGGGTACACTGGAAGCTTTGAGGCAATTAAATTCTGGGATTCCATCTGAATTCCCATAGTATATCAGACCACAGATGCTAGAAATCATCTTAAAACCCACTGGGCTCCAGTCTAGGTAGAAATTAATATTGTTGAACAAATAAATGAAGTGTCTGCTGTGTACCAAGAACTGAGATTAACATTTAAATTGCTATTTGAGCTCTAGATCCTTGAAACATAGAACACTAACATTTGGATAAATTAGGTCCAAATCTCTACAATGTAGTAGAAACCAAAGTAATTCTATGTAATAAAAATACCAAGAAACTATTCTTCCTCATGATCCACATAATTAAAAAAATAACACTGTGGGAATTTGTTTTCTGTTTTGGAGGTGCTACTCAACAGGGAAACTGTCCAAGGAAACTTCCCCCTGAGGGCTTATCTCAGCTCAGACCATGATACAATCAATCTGTCATTTCCAGTCCTTCCAGGAGGCTCAAAATCAGGTAGCTAGGAGAAAACTGGGGGAGCGAGCAAATGGAAGGACAGAAGCAGATGTGAGGCCAGGGCATGGAGCTGAACATCCTGGTAGATGAGAACAGGTGGGGGAAAGGGGCATGAGAAGGGCTCTCTATGATTCCAGGGAGATGGTTCTAGTCCTATATTGCTACTCTTGGCGGCTTCATTTTCTGTGCATCTAAATTGGGTGGCTGGTCAACAGAGTTTAAAAAGCTAATGATTAGTGTACATCCAATGACCGCTGGTCATCTGCCTTGGTTTCCACTGTCCTCCCATTCTCTTGCCTGCGTTTCTAGTCCCCTACATGCTATCTGATCCCCTACATGCAAGCCTCCCCAGCCCAGGGTTGAACACTAATCCTTCCACCTCTCATTAGTCACTTCATAGGCTCCCTGGGAGCCTATCCAAAGTCGACACATGCAGGCACCTGCCGGACTCCGAGCATCACTCCCACTCCACCCGAGCCTCTTGGATTTCGATGGAGTTGTCCACATCACCTTGGGCCTATGCTTAGGAGCCCTGGTTCCTAGCAGAGGCTAGTGCCCTGGGCCAGGTTGATTCTCTAAGCCTGATGCCTGCCTCTGTCTAATCTACCTACCTACTATTCTCAACTTAACGTGGAAGCCCAAGTGCACTTTATGGTTCAGCCCATCCCAATGATAATAGAAAAATGACACAATTGGAAAACGGAGTTTTAAAGGAATAGATAATTCACAGGTTGCATGCTTAATCCAGAAATCACTATTAAGATACTAATTGGGGGTCAGAGTGGGGAAAAAATTCTAAGAGGAGCAATATGAGAGAGGAGAGAAAGAAATGAATTAGGAGAATCACTGCATTCATCACTAAATTCCTGAATTCTGCTTTGGCTCTGAAAGTGTGTGAACTTCATTATTTAAAGACTGCATCCCTCTCGCACCCAGACAGTTCATTACTAGGGAGACGCTGGCAGGTCTTCAGACCCTTCGATGTGTGATTCTTGGGGGCCAAGTGCATTATCTGGAACCTCCTCTTCTTCCATTTGGCCTGCTTTACCATCACAAAGGTGTCTGCTTTCAGATGCCTCTTAGAGCCTCCCTTGTGATTTGTCTGCAGAGGAAATAGATCCTTTCATTTGCTCTCATGGAACTGCGACTTGCAAAATATTTTTGAGACATTACATAGTGTATTTTACATGATTATTTTGTTGATTCTGATAATAAAAGTAATAGGTGCTCACTGTCAAAAATTTAGTGAAATATTTTAAAAGTGCAAGGACAAAACCCCATCTGCCAGAGAGAATTTCTCACTTTCCCATTTTTGGTATATTCCTTTTTATATTTTCTGGCTATATATCTGGATATGAATAGGTATTTATATATCTGTAAAACTTGGAATATATTATATATGCAGTTTATTGTGCTTTTTTAAAAAGTTTAACATTGAATAAGGAACAATGATTATTATAGGTGCATAATATTTCTTAATATTCCATCCTGTGGCTGTGTCACAATTTCACTTTTCTACTGTCAGATATGTACTCAATGAAATAATCTAACACAAATGACTATGTCTAAAGTTTCCTTGAATATTTCTTTACTATTCTTAAGGTTTAATCCTGCAAGTAGACCTACTAAGTCCAAGTGTAAATGTACTGTTTATGCTTGCTGTATATTACCAAATTGCTCTCTAGAAAAGTTGGGTTAAGTTGTCCGGATTTACTTTCCCACCAACAGTCTACAAGACTGTCACATGCTTTTGTAACATTTGTCTTTAATCCTTGCTAATTTGATATGTCTTATATTATGCTTCATGGTTAAGTTTGAATTGTTCAGACCACAAGCAAATAACATTTTTTTATACATTAAGTCGGCATTTAAACTAAAATTCTTTTTATTTCCTTTGCCTGTTTTTTCTGTTAGAAATATCTTTTTTCTTCTAAGAGCTTTTATATGTTAAGGACTTTAGTCATGTTATATTTGTAGTACAACTATTTCATATTATAATATGTAATATTATGTTTATGTACATATAAATATTATATATTTATTTTTATTGAAAATACTTTTCTTTGTTTCCCCTTACATTTTTATTGTTAGGCTTAGAAAGTTATTGCTCATCCCAAAATTACTCTGCTAATTATGCTTTTTGCTGTCTATTTTGTAAAAACTTAGTTACGAAATCCAACAGAAATTGATCTTACAACTTTACATGAGGTAAGAATCATCACTCATCCACTCACTACTCTTATTGCCAAAACATTCATTTCTTCTTACTAATTTTTGTAGTGTCTTTGTAGTAGTAAGTTCATATATGTACTAGGATTTTATTTTCAGGGCAAATTATTTATTATTAATCTTTCAATTACTGTGCTAATTCTAAAATGTTTTGCTTAATGCAGGTTTATATTTATTAATAACTGATAGAGAAAAATCCCTCTTCCTCATTAGCATCTGTATTCAAATCTCTTAGCTTTTCTTACCTTTTTTAAAAGAGCTTTTAAGTTATTTTGTCAAATTAAAATAGTCACATTGAAGATTTGATTAAATTTTTTAACATTATTAAGAAATTTGCAGAGAATTGACATCTTCACAAAATTTAGTCTTCCTATCCTGAAGCACCACATACTTTTCATTTATTCAAATATTCTATATACTTCAGTAATGCTTAGCATTGTGAGTTATTGCTATCTTAAATTTGACTAGTGCTTTCTAGTTTATAAAGTACCCTCTTATTTTCATGATCCTCTCAACAAGCCGACCAGGAGTTCTGACTTTTTTCTAGAGACTACGGTTCTTGTCCTGACTACCGTTTAATCGCTGTGTGACCTTGGTAAGATCACTTTACCTCTCTGGGCCTCTCAACACGATGTTGCAGAGCCTTTTCTGAGGTATGTTCCAGGGGACATTGTCTTCATGGTGCGTATAATTAGAGGTAATACTGTAATGTTATGTGGTCAAATAAATTTATGAAATTCAGGTTAAGCAGAATTAAACAGGTTTCTTTACTTTCCTGTGAATCATGTCAAGGTTATGCTTGCTTCTTATTTCTCTCCAACCACCTACTTCTATCTGTAGGAGAACTAGCAATGGAACTAAAAAGAGGAGGAGTCCGGGGACGTTTCTGCTCTGTGTACCTTTAAGAATGGGTAATAGTCTGGATGGGTGGAGAGTGTGGGAAGATGAAGAGTCTGTGAGGCTGGTCTTTGAGGAGAAGGGCATTAGCCCACCCTCACCCCTAACCCCTTCTGGGTTGGGGGGACCCTCCCAAGAGATTAGTGAGTAGAACTTCTCCATGATCATCCTCCTTCTTCTCTCCCCGCAAACTTCACCTTTCACATGAGATGTGGCTCCTTCCATTCTTCACCATCCTGCAGGGACATCATTATTGTTTTGCTTCCACAGCTGAGCTGCCTGGGTCCAGAGAAACCGTGTGATGCGGTCAGGGTAGCACCATATAGGATTGGTTTAGGGTCCACAGCCCATTTCTCACACTTTTCTTGGTTGTTTTAAACTGTCAGGAAGGGTTGTGATTCCTTGTGCTTCAGGGAGGAGAATAAAAATCCTCTTATTGGGCTTCCCTGGTGGCGCAGTGGTTGAGAGTCCACCTGCCGATGCAGGGGACACGGGTTCGTGCCCCGGTCCGGGAAGATCCCACATGCCGCGGAGCGGCTGGGCCCGTGAGCCATGGCCGCTGGGCCAGCACGTCCGGAGCCTGTGCTCCGCAACGAGAGAGGCCACGACAGTGAGAGGCCCACATAACGCAAAA